>NC_136901.1:80976332-81041049 GCF_949606895.1 Notothenia rossii | reverse complement strand
ACAACAAATTACACATATCTATCTGTCTATCTATCTGTGTGCTTCCCCTTGCTCTATGCAATAAAGTGATGTTCTATGTTAAATACATTCTTTAAATCCACTGTAAACACTGTCTGCTCACACAGTATGTCACACAGTATATTTGTATCTATTATGTATGATAAAGCGTCCTCTGTGAAAAGAGGTTAAAACCCCTTTGGTAAATGCTAATTTGCAGCTTTAGCAAAGCTGTTTTTAAGATTCCCTCAGATCAAGCATCAGATTAGCCGCTAATAACGACTAAATCAGCTCTTTCCATCTGATCCCCCGTAAAGCCTCGCAGATAGGACCACTCACACCGAGACAGCTTATAGCACCTTGAAGAGAGCTTATCTGATTTCACACAATTGGATACTAGGTCAGTGTGGTATTAGATATCACTGGCCAATGTTTCTAATCTCAAAGCCAGTAAACGTTATGCCTGCCCCGTTCCTCGATCTAAGGGCAAAGAAGAAGAAGTGCTGAGTCATGACGTCAGCTGCATACTTTGAATAGGTACAGAAACAGTTAGGCCATGTGATTGAACTAACAAGCCTAAACTACAACTCCAGGCGTGATGACGTATGGTTGGAGTGCATGCTTTAGGTATTAGATCATTTTTGCACCTTAGTCACCTGATCTTAAAATCATGATTTTGTTGCCCTAACTACTGCTAAAAAGGTGAAGAAAAATAGGATTACCGTACTTATAGTGCACTAGTGCATTATACATAAAAATAATGTACATCCGCTGCTCTAAACATTAATCAAATGGTTAATTTCAGCTGTTTGGAGAAGTGTTTGAGCCTGTGCAGGAAGCATAAGGACAATCTGGTCAATATTTGAGAAGCCTTTATGAAACACTGGTTTATGACAGTCATGCGATGAGGAAGGTGCAGCACGGGGGCAGGAGATTGAGGACAATAAACGTCCTGTGTAAAGCGTCAGGAGTCCAGTCTGGTTGTAAGGAAAATATTGACATGGTATTATTGTTTAACCGTATTAATGATCATTATTTGTGGGAAGTAGAACAAGGAAGAAAGGTCATAAAAAAAGGCCCTCTACAAGGGGGATACAGATATTAAAGGTCACATGTCATGCTTTTCCGGTTATTACCCGTCCCCTTGTGTGTTATAAAGGTTTTTCTGCATGTAAACGGTGTGCAGAGTCAAAACCCTCAAAGTACACACTGTAGCGAGTAAAACTCTAACACAGAACAGACCTCCCCAAAACGCCTCGTTGGTGAAACGTCATAATGACGTCATCATCCATTTGATTCTTCCGTGCTTACGAAAGCATGTACCCGGAACTAAATGGGCCAATCCGTGGAGCCGTTACGTTACGTCCGCGGAGCCGTTACGTTAAGCCCCCGCTGATTGGTCCAAATTGACCAATCCACACACACACTCAGTGCAGGCAGCCCTGCTGATTTCTGCTCCGTGCTGCAGGCTGATAACAGACATTTGGGATCGCGCGAAATTCTCTCTGCAGACCCATTCTCACGGCGTTTATCAATCTATAAACCTTTTTCTTAATCAATATCAAGCCACACTTATTGTTTTTATTTCGGCTGTGACTTTGTGTGTGTTCAGGTTGAGTTTGGCTGTGTATCGCTAAACAAGGAAATCACGGAGAGGGGGGGGGGGGGAGCTGCAGCGAGCCGTTTAGTGGAGAAAGTGAATACTGCTGAATACACATACTTTACAGAGATGCTGTATGCGAAACCAATGTGAGTTTGGAAAATTGCACAGTATTTTTCTATTTTAGTATACCTCAACAATGGAATTATGATCAGTGGAAATGGCCATGACATGTGTCCTTTAATGACTTATACACAAAAACCGTGGCTTCAAAACTACTTTGAATGAAGAGGCCTGACAATCAGCCTCTCGAGGGGCCGGGGTTATGTTGTTCTGACGAGAATCACAATGCAAAAACGCAAAGGTAAACAAGGAGTGGCTGTTGCTTAGGAACACGCAGAGGGAGAAGGCTTGAACACAGTCGACTCTGTGGTACAAGACAGAGGGAGAAGGTGGGCCTCATTCAGCTCAGAAAAGGCCCGGTGTGTATGTTCAAGGACGCATGTGGAAGACAGAGCACAACAAGCATAATCTGACGACTGAATGGCTTTTTATTTAACTGCTTCTGCCTGTGTAGTAAATTACTTTTCCTGGAGGATTCAAAGAAATTATTTGTAAAAGTTGACTTAATGAGAAATTGGAAAATGAGATTATTTAATCAGCACTACTATTGCAAAGTTGAGTATACTGTTATAATGTCAGACACTTTGAATAATAGTGACATAATGTGAATATAGCTTCACTAAGACTGAATGAATAGTTTAACATTTGGGGAAATGCTGTCTACCAGCACCATAGA
The DNA here is from genome assembly GCF_949606895.1 of Notothenia rossii. Taxonomy (NCBI): domain Eukaryota; kingdom Metazoa; phylum Chordata; class Actinopteri; order Perciformes; family Nototheniidae; genus Notothenia; species Notothenia rossii. The sequence goes on along the minus strand of NC_136901.1, from coordinate 81,038,653 downwards.
TCTTATTAATCACCATGTTATATTGTTTGTGTAATCTGTAGAGCCAGACAAACAGAATGGAAAACCAATAACCTTCTCTTATACCAAAAGATTACGTGTACACACCTTTCAGCTTTTTTATGCGTGAAACAAACAAGATAAAAAAATGTTTTACTTTGGAGGTACTTGAAGATTTGTTATCTTTGGACAGAGGGTTAGCTCTTCACCCGTCCAAAGTCTTTAAGCTAAGCCTACCGCTTACAGATTTATATTGAACAGGTTGTAACGCTGAAACAATCTTCTATGAACTTGGTAAAAGGGGAAAAACAGTGTGAGAATGTGAGAGTAAAGTAAAATGTCATTTGGTTGTGTATTGGGAACCACTGCGCAAGAATACTCTTGTCAGCCATTAAGCTTAGATGTTAAATGTTTCAGTTTCAATTAGGATAAGCTTGAATTTCAGAAAGAAATGAAGATATAACTGTAGAGTTACTATCCTAACAGTCTGTAATTTCTGCAGGCAGCTGTGTGTGTGTGAACTGACTTGTTTAGTGGCATTAATCTGTCAAACTGTGTGGTTCAGGCCCTTGTTTGTCACACATCGTGTCCACCACACCAACCACATGTCATGACACATTTTCATTTTTCACCAAAAAGGCACCTTCAAGCTTGTAAATGTGTCATATTTTAAGGATCAATGTAATCAAAATGAAATGCCTAAATGTATGTATGCCACAGTCATTTCATTTCTGGCCATGGAACATATAATGAACATGCAGGAGAAGGCAATGAAAGGGGAAAAAGTGACATTTAAATCAAATGCAAAGTATCAAGGAAAAGGGGGAGAGGTTTAAAAACAGACATAACTCCATAAAAAGAGACCTTTCCACTCAGACAGGAGTTCAGCAGTTTATGCTGGAGTCATCATGGTGGGTTTTCCATATAACAGCCTTCTGCTGAGGCTTCAGCCACCGCTGCAGCTGGGTGTCTGGGGCCAAAGCCTCCCAAAAACCATGTGGGAAATCAATTTCCCTCTTTGCCTGGGTCAGAATGCCTCTTTGTACTGAGTGATACTGCATTAAAGCCAACATGATTTTAAAATGTGCCTGATGGAGTGTGAGGGAGTTGGCAACAGCTAAAACGTATTCCACTAAGTACGTCAGTTTTAAGTTCAAATTCACCTCAAACCTTTTTTTTTTAGCCATGTTACATCAAGCAGTGTGGAACCCACAGAAAACATTGACATGTATTTCCAGGCCATTCCATTATATAGAATAGTGCTATAGCAGTCACCTAGCTGTATACTACTCAAATTATCATACAGCTACATAACTTTTGTGCTTCAAAGAAAGGCAGAGCCAACTGAACGCTGTAATGGAAATGTTTATGAGGGTCTGAATGCTGCCTTTTATCAGCCACAAAATACACATGAAACCTGCCTCCACCCACACAACCACTACGCCAGAAAAACTCAAATCAAGATACATTCATGATCAGGATTTCCACAGTAAAGCAGTTCACTAGAGAAAAAGGGATACTCTATTAATAAACTAAATTCATGTTAGTGTATTTATAACCTCAACCAAGGACGTTTTAGTTCCAGTTCGATATGTATAACTACTAGCCTGATATTCATGAAACGTGCGTCAAGGGTGAAGCATGAGCCAAGGAAAACATGATTATATTTTGGAAAGAATCAAGTCAGGGGGCCCACACTCACTTTTCAGTTTTGTTAACATTGGTAAAGGTCTGTGCTCCACTAATAACTTTCTATTTGAGAAATGTTTAGGAAGGCCTCTTTTGGTAAATCTAGCATAATCAATGTTGTAACATTCAAAGTATTTAATTCACAAAGTAAAAATACTTCATCACAAGTAAAGGTTTTGCATCCAAATAAGTTTGAAAATCATTTGGAAATACTCAAGTTATGTAAAAGTAACTACAAAAGTTGAGCAGTTGAGGCCAGACAGCAGTACATGGACCTACATGCTCTTACAGGCAGAGAATCTGTGCCCTGACCGGCATGGTACGTTGCATAACCAGGAGTGTTATCAAAAGGTGTGACCTGATATTCCACATGTCATCTCTCTCTCACACACATGCACTCTCTCTTTATTTCTCTCCGTCTCTGAAACATGGCGATCTCCCTTTCCTTCCAGATGGGAGTTATGATTCTTATAAAAGTAGGCGTAGGAGTTCACATCTTTCACGGTTTCAGGTGTATTTTAGGTGGTTTTTAAATGTGATACATCACAGTGGAATTACATTCTACGTGGTTTTGAAACGTTGTAGTGCTGTCTTGTTGTTTTCAGTGTACACCAACCTCTAGAGCAAACCTAAAAATCCTCTAAGCCAACGATCAAATGTTGTGGATCATAAATAGGTTTGTAATCACTGAGAAGTCCAGAATTACATCACATCCTTTTCAGTTCTTAGAAAATAAGTTTGAAGACTAATTCCCACAAGAGGGAAAAACAAGAACCATCACTGCTTCTCCGCCACAAATCATGAATCTAAGGGCTGAGATTAAAGCTAGACATAGAAACACTATTTCATCGGGCTCTGAGTTTAGATGTGATGATCACAGATCGAGTTCGTAATTTTTCTTCAGATAAACAGGCTGCCAGTCCCAGCTTGCAGAGAGTCAGTTGCAACACGGGTAGTCAGTTGCTCAATTGATTTCACTTTATTTAGCAAGGGAGGGTTTCCTGTGTGTACCTGTGACACACAGGAACACAAGTGGCTTCAAACTACTGAGTTAGGGTTAGGGTAAGCCTTGCTCAGTGGCACCTTGGCAGGAGACGTTGAGGAGAGTGTTACACATTAACTATCCCCACCCAGTTTTTTCCAGTTGGTCACATGAGTTCAAACGCTAGTCACTTGCACTTCCTTTAAGAAGCCCAGAGTGCTATGGAAATTAAATGGCAAAGAATACATCATCTGGCCTGAAAACATGATGCAAATCCATGCCTGAGCAATATAACAAACAGCCACACTCTTTCTTTGTCACATAACTTTTTACTGGAAGGTATATGAAAGATAATGACTGTGGGTAAACAACGTGTGTGTTTGTATTCCCTTTCCTCACTATGAGTCCACAGGGTTCTGCACCCCAAAATATTTCATTAAAGATAAACATGGAAATTCAGTTTTCTTTGCTTGAACACATGTTTAGTTACTCCACATGGAGAACAGATATATATAATGTATAGCCTTTGCAAATGCATAATTGTTGCATTGTCGCTGCCAACATGATATGTATACAATTAAAGAAATACTTGTCAGCGTTTTTGCAATAAAGAACAGTTTGTACCTGAAACAGGAAATTGGAGCTGACGCAGCTTTTATTAAATTCAAAGCATGAAAAAACAGATTGTACCTGACAATACAAAGATAGCACTGTGTTTACTGTATTTGATCCATGGGCCTGTAAGATGAAACTAAATAGATCCTCAATTTTTACATATTAACGCATGCTGGGACTATAGTTTAAAAACTCCACCGCAACTCCTCCTCTCGCCATTCCCTTCTCTTGCAACGCCTCCATCATCTTTCCCAAGCCTAATGATGTAATTACAGGCTAAGACTTGTTGACTTTGTATTGTAAGAGGAGCCTACCTGATACTACTGTCCAGCCCCCTCTCTGTCTCTTCATCAGCCTGTATGTCCTTTGAATGAGGCAAACAAAATCACTAAACAGCACCCGCAGTATGAGTTCATCCTCTGAGGCACCATGGCCTCATTTACAATCCAAATAAGGGTGGGCATGAGTAGGATGAAAAAGTTAGGTCAAATGCAAACTCGTACCTGCTCAACAACTGAGCTATTCACTCACTGGGTGCATGTGCAACAGGTGTTACAAATCAAGTGCAAAGCCAATTGATCCAACCTAATAATAGTTTAGCAAATGAGCCTAAAGTATATAGATATATGCATTTTGTGTCTCTGAAGTAGTCTCTGTTGATTGTCTTCCAAGTTACGTCAAACATTACATCAACAAAATCAATTCTGAATGCTGAACTGATGAAACAATGACTAGCTTTGGTTTTTTGCATACAACTAGATAAAAGTGTTGACCAAAGTTGGGTATAAATCTGCACTGGCTAATGGCTTTTCTTGTACTACAGTGCTCTATGCAGTAACGTTGCAGCAGCATTAGAACACAGATTAAAGAAAAGAAAAAGTGGGCGTGAAACCTAGACATTGCTCAAACTGTTGTCGTGTTTATTCAATGATTTAGTATGTGCACAATGTCCTGTGTGGTAAAAAAAAAAGTGCAGAATAGATTTCTGGTGAAACAGGAAGTGTGCTTTTTTTATCTCTGCTGCACTGAGCAACATTTAGAAACAGATTCTCAAGAACATTAAGCAGAAGAATTGAACTGGCTGATGGATGGAACAAATGGCTTTAGGGAAGGTTAACTAACACTGACATAAAAGAGGAAGCAACATAGTCTGGGTTCAAACTTCCCTCTGAATTGAAATGGAGACCTTATTGGCCTCTACTTTACAAGATGAGCAACATTTTGTTTAGATGAACTGGAGATGTTGATGCATGAAGCACTGCAGGACAGACTTGCTAAACTGTGAAGAGTAACCACAGCAAAACAACAGCAGTTTCTGGGCCAACTGATGCAGCATTTACAATTTTTGAATAAAGACTATCAAACAAAGCAAAGCAACAAGGATTGAAATCAACATGATGTGTAATTACTGATTACTACACCATGAAAAATACATGTGGGCTTGGTCAAGGGGCTTGCAAAACCCTGTTCCCGCCCTTGCTCCAGCACACCATATAAGGCAACGGTTCATAAAAGAAAAGCAACAACCAAACAAATCAGCAAAATATTTATCCTATTAGTTCCTAAAATGACAAACACAACTTTACAAACTTTTTACGTGATCTCATGCGTTGCCAACTGTAGTAAGTGTCAACAAAGTTTGAGGGAACTTATTGTATGTGCGCAACCAAATATAAAAAGCTCAATATATAGAACTACCATGTTCAAAGGTTGTGTGTCATGTTATGTGTTATATACCGTGTGATGTTTGACAGTTTTCTTGCACAAAATTTGAAATCGTAGTTGGTTGGAAGACATTAGGGGGAAAACTTTTACCTAAATATCAATTGTAACTGGCATCGCTTTTTAAAGCTCCCTTAACAAAACCCTAACATGTCCAATGTGCTAATAAAAATGGTACAGTAAAGCCAAAGGTACATGTTACAGTGACCTAATTACCTAGCTACCTGTCCAATAACAAATGCAACTCGCAAATATACCTACATGATGTCCCTTTAATACAGAAAATGTTAACTTTTTAAACTTTACATTCTCAGAAACCAATTTAAAAACATTTCAACTCACAACAAAAGCCAAAAAAAGGCGTAAAAGGTGAAAAGGAGGAGAACAATTCATCACTAACCTCAAAGACTCAGGGTTCGGGTGACAATGTCCATAGTAGCAACCGAACAAGCGTCGATCACAGTAACCAATGAAAATCAAGAGAAAAATAGATAACAAAAGGCGAAAAGGGGAATAATCCAAGGTGTGGTGAGAGGGGGGCAAAGCTCTCTAAAGGTGTTGACCACTGGCTGGCCTCACACCTCTTTCTCAGAGCAACAAAACAAAACTGAGGAGAGGAGGGAGAAAAAAAAAGACAATGGCTGCTGTTGGAAGCAGAAAAGGAGAAGTGTAGTGAAGCAACTTGTCCTCTCCCTATGAGTCACACAGCGCTGTCGCCATTGGTAGTGGAGCCCTGAGGCAGAGTGCCTTACACCTGGCCAATCAGCAACGAGTCTCGGCTCGAAATGCAAATGCTTTCAGGTGAGTTCAACCTGTGGCAGGGATTGGACGGTGCTGCAGCGGGGGAGGGGAGAACAGAGAGGCCCAACCAGAGAGCCACACCTCAAACAGCATGAAAGACGATAGACGGGTTTCTCCTGCAGAGGCAGAGGAGTGCTGGAGGTAAACAGTTGGACAGGTATGCACTCACTTTAGACTTTGACCATGCAATACGGGCCAGGCACGCTGATTAAAATCTGTATGGCAGCCCAGAAGTAAAGTTCACATCACTGTGTGTCCCATTAAAACATTTACAATGAATTGTGAGTCTATTAGTGGTGTCAGTGAGCCAGTTTAGCTGCTGACTTGTGGGGGAGTAGTTCTCCCTGCTGTAGAAAGCCTCATAAAACAACTTCTACCAGTGGGAGGTGCAGAGATGAAACTGTAAAGTGTTTCACCTCAGAGGCGGAATTATCTCTACTGCTCCCCCCCCCCCTCCTCCTCTTTAAGATTCAGTGATTATGATCTTGGTAAAACTCCTGCTGTGAATGAGAGCTGCAATGATAAGTTGAGATGTCGATTAATCCATCCACGGAAATGTTTTTTGCAAATATTTTGATAGCTTTTAAAGTAGTTTTTAAATGAACAATAGTAGAAATTGCTGTTTTTTCATACTGAAATATTCCTGCTTTTCTTGTTAAACTCAATATGTATGCAAGGAACTGTCAAAATGTTAAAACATCACCTTGGAGAAACAGGGATGGAGATGTTTTCATTATTTTCTTACATTGAAAAGAAAAACCTATCAATCAACCAATTCATCTGCATTTTTATCATCAATGAAAATAGTGTTGGTTACAGCCATGGTTATGAACATTCCTTCAATGCAATTTATACTCGAGCAACTTCAAATCACACATTTTCTCATTTAAGGTGTTAAAATATACCAAAAGTGTCACAGATCAGCTGCAGTAAGTGTGAAAAATGCTTTTTTCGGACGTATCTGTTTAAGTTCAATGTAGAGAGAGACTGTGACTTGATAATAATCTTTAACAGAAATGACGCTCAAGCAGACAGGAAGCGCTGGTCTGTGGTGAGCACTCAGTGTTCACGCTCTAGAGTGTGCATCAATGTATTCAAGTTTTCCGCTGAAAAGCCCCATGTAGTAAATTCAACAAGCGAGCAAAGCTCAAATATTTTAAACACAAGCTCAAATTGGAATTGTTGGGAAAGAATAAAAAGTAAGCAAAAAGTGGGCCTTGAAGAGATTTAAATAAAAAATGATCTCATTAAACTCAACTGCAGCACGGTCCGTTTGTCATGGACACCCAAATCCCCCTCTCCTCTCCACAGAGTGCTCATCATCACATTCATTCTTCCTGGCCTCCATTCAATGTAGTTCAGCTCACAGTGCAGCTGTTTGCCTCAGAGCAAATTGATAGCCTTGCTACGAGGAAACGTTACTCCAAATAAGCTTCATTTATCACCACTGCCTTTGCAAATACTGTCCACGAAGTCTTGGAGGACATTTTTTCACTTCTTGTGAAATAAACTCTTAAGGCTAATGCACTGAAGCTCTGCTACAATCCAGGACAACTGTGTAAACATTCAAAAGCACACACATGCATGTACACAAGCACATTTCATTCCTGAGTTACTCCCTTTATGTAAGCCTTGAAGATCATATACATCTCTGTACAAACACCAGTTGGAAGAACTTCTTACAGATCTTAGAAATCAGAGATGGAAATCTTTTTTTTTATCTGCACATAGTTTATCTACTATGAAAGAAAAAAAAGCTATCAAAGGAAGCGTGCAATATGCTGAGGAATATGATCAAGAGTTGCAGAACTGAGTTTTGAATGTTTACGCTTTTGAAATCCTGATGCGCCGATTCAACTTATTCTGCACAAAAAGAAAGGAAAACTTTTGCTACAGTGCAGTGATCTGTTAATTGTGGGTAATCAGCTGTGTCGAAAATATATTTCCAAACAGAAATTCTGTTTAGGAGGAGCAAACAAATAGATGAGCGGGCACAGCATCCAAACATATCATAGCTTTCCTTCAATGAATACTAAAGAGCGCAGATATTCCTCTGTGTGCCAGGATCTTCTGAAATGGCTGGTAGTTTGTATTTAGAGGAAACATTACAAACAGTAATGTGACTAAGCTAAATGTCAATACATGTCCTGGAAATGTTTCATTGAACAAGTCAGTGGGATAATCCAGAGGTGGGACCAAGTCAGTCTTCTTGAGTCTTTGCAATCAAAAACCCAATTCAAGATGAACAAGTCCCAAGTCAAGTCCCACGGCCCGTATTCAGAACTTTTCCTGAAACAAAATGTTGCTCTTAGGAAGAAGATTCTGGGAAACCTTAATGACATTGTCCAGGATTGGAATCTATTGGATCGAATGTTTTTATGTTGAGGAACACACCAAACGCATATTGGAAAGGGTACAGTATAATGAATGTCACATTTTGTCTATTTTGTACACATGAAGGCTGAATTCACAAATTGGCTTTAACTGTGTTTACATCCATTTATAAACTTTTTACAGGAAACACATCGTTTGGTTTACAGTGTTTGGAGAGGAAAACTCATGGCCTCAAATCCAGACTAAACTGCAAAGCCTCATGAATGTGAATAATGTGTTATTGTGTATTTCTGGTGAACGCAGCAAAACTGTTTGCAATTATTCTCTCCGAAGAATTTACAATCGTTCCAATTATCTTTTTGTAATACTGAACACAAACTAACCCACATTTGCACAACAAATCACATCCATACTCTGGGGGAAAAGCAATAAAAGTGAAGATGTTAAAATTGGGGGGTGCTTCGTGACATATCAGGGGGATCTAATTAAAATCAGCCCACAGTGTGAAAACACAAAACGACTGTCTTAAAGAAGTACAATGTGTTCTTGTTTTATTTTTACAATGGTGGTGAATTAACTCGAGCAAAACCAAAAAAGCCTTGGTGAGTGATCAGTGCAGAGCCATGTGACCCTGCAGACTGAAAGACACACTTTTGCAGCCTGAGAGTGAAAACATATGCACTCTTTTGTGCGAGATCTGCATAGAGAGGAAAACCACACCAGAATCAGGCCTAAAGGGCCCCATGTTGTGCTTTGTCACCATTATTAAAAAGGGCAGAGCCCAGCCATCCTGTGGACCACAAAGCTGGTGCGGTCAAGGCCTGCCAGTAAATACCAGAGACCCCACCCAGTGTTGCAAACCCCTTTCCCATGAAAGTTATACCAGCACTAGCTTCAATAGTCTAAATATAGGAAGAAAGTTGACAACACTGACAGGCCTACCTCTAAAGCCTTTCCCCCACAAATTGTCATATGAACATAAACATATAATAATGGATGTAAACAATACAAAATGTTAGCACTCATAGCTGTCAAGCTAGCAGCTCGTGAAGGACTCTGGGGACGCAGGTAGGTAAGCAGACTAATTCCTGCGACAGCAAAATATACCTGAGGGTTTGTTTTTATGCAAGCATGTTGACTATTGATTTATTTTGCGATGTATATATATATATATATATATATATATATATATTTTCAAATATAACAAATTATTTTTGATATAGGCCTATATCCTAGCTTAACATCTAATTGTACTTCATCTACAAAAATATCTGTGATAATAAATGTTATATTAGCCAAATGCTTATTTTATGGGTCAAAGTTTAGTAATTGGAGCACTGGAGAACATTATGATTAGTCTTCATTAATGCATTTTATAATTTTGCTCTTGAACTTGATTTATACGGCACCATGTGTCTAGGCCTGTCCTAGAACTAGACTGCACCCAGCAGATCCGGATCACTCAGTACAGTTATTTTGGAGTGCTGTGGACTCGCACAACCTGACAAACATGCCAGAACAATCCTTGACAGGATGAGATATGGGAGCCTTTTGAGGACACACAGAATTATTTGTGCAGCTTCGAGGTCGTCTGATGGCTGGTGAAGCCGCTCAAATACAGGCTGAGGATGTGAGATGCAAGCTAACAAGACAGAAGGGCACCCCACAAGAGACACAGAAGGAAGAGAATTATTGTTGCAGAAAACACCCAAAAAACCTCTGTCAGGTTTGAAATGGGGTGAAACACTGAAGGTAACAGAGTTACAAATATCACAGTTATTATGGTTTTTAGAAACCGTGCCAGCTGGTGGAGGTCAGAATGTGTTGTTGCAGCAATCTGGTTTCTTTAAAAAGCTGACAGTTCATCGCGCTTTGAAAACTTCATTATTCTTGGACAGTGAGCATCGTGAGCTGAGCAGGATGTGAGATGATTCACGGAGCTGACTGAGTGGGACTACAGTATGACATACAGAACTGACAAAGGGCTGTGTTTGGTCAGTGAGAGTGATTCAGTAGCACCTCGGAGCAGAAAGATGCTCAGACCACAGGCCTTCAGCAGATACTATTCAATGTTTAACACCATGCACACACCTGACTTCTAAGAGAGCTATTATTGAGATATAATCTAATAACTCTCTTCAAAAATACAACTTGAACACTCAATAGCTTCAACACATTTCCACCAAACAGAGCAACACATATGTTCCCCTTCTCTCCTGTTCTTAATACACTGCACTGCATGTTTAGTAGATTTCAGCCTGAGGTTGAATTTTTTCAGAATGGAAGCTATGTATTGGTTGAAAAAATATAAAGTTGTCCTAAATTGTGTATGTTACATGCATCAAACAGTTGCTACAGCGAGTATTAGTGCCAGACATTGTGGTTGAAGAAAGAAAAGAGGACATTTTGTTTGTCAAAAGGTCAAACTTTGTAGTTTTAGAATCAAAAGTCTGTAGTTTATTCTCCTTATTTGGAGTTATTCTCAACAGTGTTTTCAAAACTAGTACTTCCAACGTATTCTCAACATTTTGAATTCATTCTTGAAATACAAAAAAGAAAAAACCGTTCTCCTCTGATTTATTTGTTGCTATGCCTGGCATTACAAAGATAAATGGGGGATGGCTGTTGTAGTAGGTCTACTGCTGCCGAATCCACATACACTCAGACTGAAACTTATGAATTATTAAAAAGAGAGAGCAGGCCAACAATCCAGATCATCCACATCACACCTCTGTGGGCTGTAACAGCTACCTGCAGTCAGATACTGGCAGAAAGCATTCATTGCTACGCCACGTCACTGAACCGCATAACTGCTGTTCCTACAGACGATCATAAACAATCACTGAGGTTTTGAAAAGTCCATCTGTGTCACACCAACAAACCCAGACCCAAAAGCCTGCCTGCTCCAGCAGCTTTTAACCTGAGAGCTGCAGTTTATCTCAAGCTCATTATTAATAAAATGCCACAAGGCCCTAAGAGCATATTGCTCTGTCACTCAGGGCCCAGATTATAATACCCATTGGCTGCATGCAGTTAAATAATTTAACAAGCTTGAGGACTGCCTGTCACTCTCAAATTAACGCAAATGGAAAAAAAATAACCAATAAATATACTGACGGTGAAGACAGACAACAGATGTGATGAGCTCAATGCTTATTCTGTAAACTCAATTACTCGTCACCACTCAAGAATGTGTTGAAAGTTAAATAAGGAATGGCCCTTTTACTTTTTCCAGAAAAGCTCACTCTTTGAATAGAAGCACCACTGGCTGAGCTGACTCATGAAAGGCCTCCGTGAACCACTCGCTGCTACCTCATTAGCTCCAACAGACATGAAGAATGACAGGGTGAAATACCATTATGCGCTGAAGATGCACGCTAAGCCAGTTTCTATTTTTGTGAGGAGCTACTTTGTCTGGTCAAACTACAGTGAGCTAGAACATTAAAACCCAATCCATCACTCCTTAATGTAATTACACATACATCAGTGATACAGCTATTATTATATTATACTACACTGGGTGCTTACTTGAACCTCTGCAGGCACCAAAAAAATATCCAAGTAATGTGGTTACCTCATCTCATGATGTCAACATGCTGCTAGGGTGGACATGTTGGACTATACTGATACATCCTACACTTCAGTATAAATAAAGAAATATGTATATTGAATGTGTTCTTTGGTCTGTAGGATTTCAGTTCTGTTAAATGAAAATAACACAATGTAATGTCTGTTTGTTTAAAGAAAAAATGTATTGTAACTAGCTTTTTAGACCGAAATGAGATGAGTGTATTTTCCACCTTGCGTGTCCAGCTTATTTTACAAAACTAAACTTATACGACAACAAACACAAAGGCAAGTTGTCCCCTGACATGCTAAAAATAGATTTTCCTTAGCCCTGCATTACATCATGACAAAGCGCATATTCATGGAGAAAATCAGGCAGGATGACTCCTCCAAAGTCACATGCTGGTGAGATAGGCGGCATGAGAGCAGAATGAGGTTACAGGTGGAATTTCCCTCGGCTCTCCTTACTCTCTGACGTCAGGTCAAGCGGCCATGGTTTACTGCTGCTGCGTATCAAACATGTCCAAGGTGATATTCAGGTGACAAAAGCCTGGGGTGGTGAAACGACATGCGTACTATTAAGGAACTTTGCAAGCGGCAGTTCCTCTGCACACCCTAAAAAGAAAACAGCCCAAACCTGAGGTATTTTTTTTCTACATGACAAAAAGAGAAGTACAACAGTTTTATTTCTCTTTTCACAAGTCGGTTCCTGCATTTCTGCAAGTCATTTGAGGTGTCAGCCATCTCATATGATTGTTTGTTTAATCAAAGCATATGAACATTGCCATCTTGTGGTTATTTCTTCACAGGCAAATTACACTGAGTCACACAAAGTATCATCAGACAAAGATAGTGGCCTTAGAAAGCGTTTCACACTCTTTTTAAACTTGCAAGAGTAGCATGTATCATGTACAAGTTATGCTGCATTTGTGGACACTGAACATTAAATCTCTGGTTTAGATAATGTCACATTAGCTCCTAAATACTTATTTACGGTATCTCTTCACAGTGTTGCAGGGAGGTAAAACTGTTTTTAGATTACCACACATTCTAGGGAAAGATTCCCTGTCTCTTGCAAGGCCAGGCACTCTGAAAGCTTTTGTGAAACCAGAGTGCTGCATTCTAAATAGGATAAAAGCTCAGATACTCTTTTTGCGTAGCCAAATCAATATCTAGCAGCCCATTAAGGCAAGCGGGTATATCTTGGGCAAGAAGAAGAAGTGTCTAATGTCTGAGGAGCTGCTCGTCACTGAGAACAGCACAGGACAGCTCTCCATTAATGTCTGCTGATGGTGACATCACTGTCACAGGATAAGAAGGTTACCAGGAAATGCTTTGGCCTCAACCCCAGTCTGCAGTGTGCACAAACACGCAGCATTAAAACTATCAAAGCAGAGCTGACAGGGAGGAAAAAGAGAAGCTAAATGTTTGGGCTAAAGCATAGCAAGATGTGTCTGAAACACAGGGCGCATGCTTGAAGCAAACATGGCAGTTCCACACTGGAGTATATTTGGAAAGTCCTGCTGTGGATAATTGCTTTCAGTAGATTGAAGTTTCCAATTATCTACAAGTCTCTGCCCAGTGTTCCCACCATAGGAGGATTGTAGGGGAGGGGAGAGAGGGTTGGTGGGTCCAGCTGGTCCTGTCTCTAGTGGGGACTGACAGGCTAAGAGCTCGTAACTCTTCCCCTCCCTCTGCGTCATGGCCGCCTGCTCTGAAGGGAGCAATGGCAGTGGACCAATGAGAGCTTGTTTGTCTGTCCCATGATAGAAGCATCTTAACTGAAAAATGTAAACATCTGGAAAACATTTAGATTACCACAGAAATAGGGTTGATCAACTATAATGTGGAAAAAAAACCACTATTGTCTGGCATTGCAGACATATATTTGTTGAAATTTGGAAAAGCAGCATTTGGGTTTGCACTTCGAGGAAGCTCTATGAGAATGTATCTTAATTCTCTCCTATTTCAGTCAGTATGTTCAGTGAGACTTCTTCAATGGAATAAGTGACACATGATGGAGTCAGATACTTAAAGGCTGCTATAGAGAAATATCTGGAATTGCTTTTGAGATTTTAAAGGCCATTAAAATGTCCAAGATTCCAAGTTGACATATTCATACTGATCACTTTAAACATGTCAAAACAAAGAGATAACCAGTTTGTTTTTAATTGAACTTGTTTCACACAACTGGATGATTATTAAAGTTGAAGCTGTAGAAATGTCAATACCAAAAGGGACATGAAGCACATCATTGTCAAGATGTTCAGCACACAGACACAAAGAGACACAAACATACATCAGTCCAGTCACATGCAGGCTGACTGACACAAAGGGCAGCAAACTATGGAGTTCTATGCTGCAGGTTATCTATCCTAGGGGCTGAACTAACATCATATGAGCCCAGTCAAACTTCTTGTAGTCTGATAACTTTCTTACTCCTTTCTTACTGTAGATATAGTACAATAAGATGTTTAAACTGCAATAATATTCTACAAAAGCCAGTGAAAGTCACATATAAATAACAACTATAAACTCCACATGGTATAATAACACTTAATAAGTATAAAACATGTTTGATGGTGGACTTACCCTAGTAGAAGTTTTCATAAGCACAGCATTTCCCCTGACTTTATGCAGACAGTTAGTGGTTGTCCTCATGAAAACACGGCGTCGTTAGAAAAACATTATAATCCCCGGTTGAGTTGGAGACACACGGTGCTACAGCTCCATCATCACACAGTCACCGGTCAGCTTTACCCTCCTGCTGCTGCTTTCCTGGGCTTCCCGGCACAAGGTTGCAGTTTTCTCCGACAGACAGGGGCTGACTGATGTGTGGGGAATTCCTAGCAGTCACATTTTCCTGGGAAATGATTGGCCCCGTACCAAAGTTTGGCTGTAGCCTGGTAGTAGTAGTAGTAAGACCAGAGGATTCACTAGGTGTTTCACACTGGAGCATTACACTTCAAATGAAGATGGTGGATTGAAACACGTAGTGAAAAAAAGTTATTTGTTCTCCGCGGAATGCTATAAAAAGAAATTGTGAGCAATAAATGTTTTATCCACAATCGATATTGGTTGTCTATAGGCTATTTACGTGAAATCCACCGTTAACAAATTCATTTTGCACTTTGACTAAGTTTTAACCAAACTGGTATCCGAGCGACGGTTCGGCAAAATGTTAATGTTTAGTTAACGCGGTAAAGGTGGCTGTTTACCGACCGATGTTGTCAACAGAAACAACATTTAGTCAAATTAAATTGCGAAATAAAGCATTTCGGTTAGTAGCATAGTGTTTAAGTTGGGTTAAAGTCGAAGTTGTTGTTGTGTTTTGGTTGACTACGATAAGTGTTAGCACGGAGAGATATAAGTGGTAATAGGCTGCATCTTCCGGGAAGGTCCAAGCCCTTGTGAGATGAGAGCAATTGAGGATAAACTCCTCAACGGGCGTGGTCTAGTATGTTCCCTGGAAATGATGAGCACATTTTGTAATAACAAATGATCTTAAACATATTGTGAGTCTTTTAGACTAACAACATGTGAAATATTATCTGATGCTTAAGGAGAGTCATTGTTTGTTTGAGTGGTCAAATACACATTACCTATTAGTATATTTAGTATCAGCTAAAAAAAAAAAAAATGCAATGTAATGTAGTATTTGAGATTTTGCAAAAAGGTCTGTTCCCATACCGGGAGTCGAACCCGGGCCGCCTGGGTGAAAACCAGGAATCCTAACCGCTAGACCATATGGGAGGGACGCCAAGAGCTTGGAAGCGGCCCATATAAAGCCATCAGCGTTATCTTTGAGTCATTAGAAATAGTATTTTTATAATGATAAGCACAACACGAGTTAGTTTACAACTTTACATTGCACATCGCTGCAATTAGAGGACAAATGTGTCTGCGTCACAATACTGCAATCCAAATCAGTAATATTATTTTCCCATTTAACGTTAAAACCAAGTCCAATCTTGATCATTACTACGAAGTACCTTATCCATTTTTTTTATTATTCTAACCCCTTAGATGCCAGTTTCTTTAAATGAATCCACTGTTTTTATGGAGGAAATAATATGTGTCTGTATACTCTGTATTAAATACTAGGGGGATTTTCTTTCAGAGACTGTGATATGACAATAATTAGCAACAACAATAATTTTAATGGAGTTTTTTCTTGCAGGAAATTAGAAAATGTGCATGTTTGTACCACATAATGAAATAATGACAAACATTGCTCATTCAAAAATATTCAATAGCTACTACAATTTTGAAGCAGGGACTCTGTTGAAGCACGACTGAACTGGCCGCAGGATAAAATATATATTTGTTTAAGGCTCGACATTTTGTAGACAAGGTTAAAACAGCCCAATCGTATGCCTTACTGGGACTACTAACACAATATAGGACAATCACCTTATGTCAAAGATAGGATAAGGCCCTTTACCCACATTTAAAAGAGACTTCAACTGATGAATGTTTTTTTTCACTACACTAGGGAATAGGTACCCTCTAGTGGTCTTTCACCGGTACTGTACATTGAATACAGGGTGTCAGCCTTAAATACCTTGTGTAAGCATCAGTCACTAGTTATACTTTTAGTAGAAATTTGTATATGGATTCAGTATATCCATGAATTGGGAAGCAAATAATTAAAATACGTAGAAATGGAATGAGAAACCTGTAAATCATACACATATTTTCTGTCTTCCCAACAAACTAAATATGGGTGCTAAACATATGACGTAATTTGCTGTGGAATTGTACAAGTGAAGAGACGGGGTTCTCTAAACAAATTAAATAAACTGTAGTTATATTTAAACAGGCAAAAATTGATTCATGAAAGGAGAAATGCAAAGTGGAAAAATATCAGGTTAAGTGATGATGTTTTATTTGTTTATGTGGATGTAGGACTCTTCAATGTAGTGCTAGTGAATGTGAATGTCCCCTTTCTAGTGTCGGTGGTAGCGCCCTTAGACTAGCAGAGGCAGCCAAATATTTGACAAACTAGCTTTCGTTGGCTAGCGAGCTAGGAGTTAAAATAATACACCGATTAAAAAAAATAACATTTCCCCACATTTGAGCCGCTCAATTTTATGCCAAGGATTTAGGTTTCCGTGTAAACAGGATGTCAACTCCAGCAAGACGACGTTTAATGAGAGATTTTAAACGGTAAGCGGAAAAAACAGACACTAGCTTAAGCTAACATTAGCTGACTTAGGCTAGCTTGTTCGCGTTAGCGTGATCGACATTCTGAAACTTAAACATATAAATAAAAACACAAACAACGGCGGATTATAACCGCGTCTTCGAATAGGTTATCTGTTGCTTATTTTAGGTAGTGTTAACAAGTTGACTGGCATTATATTCAAAGGTTACGACAATTGTAAACGTTACTGGTAGCCATCGTTGGCAAGCCACCCAGGAGTAGTAACGTTGTGTAATTTATGGTCATTGCTTGTTCTCGTAGATAAACATTTCGTACTATGCGATTTTTAAAAATGGTAACATTCACTTCTCCTGGAGCCTTTACAGAAACTGTCAATGGCTCCGTTCCTTTAAAATGTCTCCTTTGGATGTATTTGTAACTGAATATTTAGGATACAGTTAGAGTCATTGACCAGATGGCCCTTCACGTTTGGGTGGATTCAGTGTGCAAACACACACACACACACTGATCAAGGGGAGCTCCTATTCCTGGGCCCTGATAGATCACTATCTAAGCCTCAGGATCAGCAACCATCTGCCATGCATTCACTAAAAAACCCGCAGACACCCAGCACAGTCCGCTATGATCATGGCACATGGTTTATTATCCCTGATCTCCACAGCATGTTCCAACGAAATTAAACAATACTGGTGGTGTCAGGGTCCAAGACTTAATCCAGTATGGCTAAATCAATCACTACAGTATCCTTACTATTTTTCACAACATGACTAATGGCCAATCAGGTCAAAGTAGATAACTTAAGTTTCATAGCACATTTCTTTTTAGGTAATTAAGGTAAAAAGAAAAGTGCTGTACATACTTAAAACAGAACAAAGCAATGTAAACATGGGAGAAGAAGATACAGTATTATCATAGCTCATAAAGTATGATCAGGCAAATAACACATGAATGTATCATAAGATGCATGGAAACAAATAGACAAAGTGAATGGATGAGTGAAAACCAAAATAAGGCTATATATAGCTATGGTATCAAGAACAAGTGTTTTGAAGTGACTTATAGTGGGGCATCGAAAAGGAACAGCCAATCTCTTAAGGCATTGTTCATTTTGCTCAGGTAGGGCAGTACATTAAAGACAACATTATTGTATCACTTTACAATATTACCACAGTGAGATTGATGTTATCACATTACAACAACAAACATTCCAGATGAATAAAAAGCATATTTATAGCATCATGTTTCTTGTGTTAATGTAAATCCTGGTGGACTGTTAGCCATTGGGAAATCTGCAAACTAAGCCCTCCTTCAGCAGAATGTTGCCCACCTAGGTTTACAATACAACTTAGAGCTTGTATTCCGGCTTTTATATTTAACATAGCCTGCCTGCTGATTCTTACATTAGTCTTCACTCCTATTTTTGAATATTAAAAAGGACTTGCCCAATTGACCACCATCAGGCTTTACGCTGTTATTCTAGTAGTAAAACCTTGACTTGTAATTCTGTGTAATACTCTGTATAATGTCACCTGTAATTTGAGATGCCACTGTGCTTTTATTTGTTAGACTGCAAGAAGATCCTCCAGCTGGAGTTAGTGGGGCCCCATCAGAAAACAATATCATGGTGTGGAACGCTGTCATTTTTGGGTAAGTGAAGAGGATTTGTCAATATAATAACAATAATACATTTGAAAGACATTTATCAGTTGTTTTTACAAACTAGTAGTAAAAAACAGGCATGGACAACTTCTAGAAGTAGTCGATGCCGGTTTTGTGACATAAAATAAATGTAATATCATTGTTGTTTATGTCCCCATGTGGTTTTTCCTCTATTTTTAGACCGGAGGGAACACCCTTTGAAGATGGTAAGTCCTCCTTAAAGCACAATATACTTAATTTAAAAACAAGGGCTGCTGATATCACATTTTTGCTACACGATTAAAATGGCTAAAATAAATCACAATAACAATGGCTATGTAAAATTTAGATAGTAGTCATAGCGTCAATTAACTAACTATTAACTAATTAAGTAACAGTTTTAAATTAGTTGGCCTTTTTTTATAATCAGTTTCTGATCAGTAACTTTGGAAGCTGAGTTAGTAAAGTGACATAATCCTGCTTTGGAGTGTTATTTCAACCTCACTAAAACAACCAGATTCTGTCAAGTTGATACATGCATGAAACATTATTTTAGACTTTATAACTGTAATGCACTATTTTTATCTCAAATCATACAATGCCATTATTTGTTTCACTTGCAGGAACCTTCAAACTTACCATTGAATTCACAGAGGAATATCCAAATAAACCTCCAACAGTGCGATTTGTCTCCAAAATGTTTCATCCAAATGGTATGTATCTTGTATTTTACAATACATTTCAATCGCAGCAATTACATTTGTTATATTTATCCTTGATTGAACCCTGAAAAGCTTTAAATTCTGCATTCTCATTTGCAGTATATGCAGATGGCAGCATATGCTTAGATATACTCCAGAATCGTTGGAGTCCAACGTACGATGTCTCTTCAATCTTAACTTCAATACAGGTAATCTAACCTTCTTTTATGACAGACTTTTTTGATTTTGCGCAATATAAAGAGAAAACTATATGGAGTCATCAGCCAAACAATAGTAAACACATAGTGAGCAAGGCACCGGACATCCCTCTTCCCCATTGCTCCCCGGGCGCTGTGCAATAGCTGCCCACTGCTCCTAGTACTAGACTCCTGGTACTAGGAGGGGTTAAAAGCAAAGAACACAGTTCACTGTTTGTGACCATTAAAAAGGGTTTCATCCCTCCGATTCTATCTATAGTCAAACAGTAACACTGCAAGAAAATCAGTGTGGCTAGACCAGAAAACCTGATTTGCCATAGGAAAATTATATCAAAGTATCTATGCGATACTACTTTAAAGTTCAAATTAAAAATGTTATTGGTGTGCCCACAAATTACAAGAAGTATTTCTGTATCGGCTGCTCTTAAATTGTATTTATATGAATTAAATACTTCTAAAACTCTTAGTTCATTGTCTAAATGCCCACTAAAAACATGATGTTATCTTTAAATAAGTAAAAAAAGACAGATATTGGAACTGGTTTCGGTGCCGAGAGGTAAACTGATATTGATCTCACCAAACTCAGTCAACATCTATTGTTAAAACTAGGATGTGCATAAAAATATGCTTTTGGTATATTCTAGTTTATTTAAAATAAATTGTAGTTATTAACAGGCAGCAGGTTGCCACAGCTTTATGGAGATTAATTTATTTTTGTTCTAATGCAGATTGTGATAATTCTATTGACAATCGGAAATATTTTCTATATTATTATTGTTGTAAACAAGTACAAGTCATTTGAAACCTAACCTTCTGATATTTGTTGTTGTATATTTCAAGTCTTTACTGGATGAGCCAAACCCAAACAGTCCAGCCAACAGCCAAGCAGCCCAGCTGTACCAGGAAAACAAGCGGGAGTACGAGAAGAGAGTTTCTGCTATTGTTGAACAGAGTTGGCGTGACTGTTGACCCCCGTTACTGTTCGTGCTTGAACTGAGTCCGGCCCCGGATCAAGAAATCTCTCAGAAATAAAATGACACATCTTAAAATCCTTCTCAGTATATTTGTCCCATAACTGTCGCTAAGTTTGTATGCTGTTGTGTTGTGGCATTCACTCCTGCCGATTGCTATTGTTGGCCAATAGCATACGTTTGTTAAAAGTTAATGTACCTTGTTATATCTGGGTTACTTGCTACATGCCCCAACTCTTTTCTTTCCAAAAAAAGGCAATCTCTCAGTTGTCACTTTTCTACCTGTTTATTTACACATGAAGTAAACTGGTTGGATGACACAGTGACTGTTAATTAGATGTGCTTGCTGTGTGGTTTGCTGTGTAGATACCGACAGTTCATATTTACAAAAAAAGCCGTTCAGGGGTGTTTTTTCTTCCGTTTCAGTGGCCTCACTCCTTTTCTTTTTTTTGTAAAAGCCTTTCAGAGGGATAAAACAAACCGGCATGGACATCCATCCCTCTAACAACTCAACAGATGCCTTGAGGGTCTTTTTCACTCAACTTTTCTTGTAAGGCCATGCCTTTTAGATTTTAAGAAAGTTCTAGATATTGTTGAATATATATGTCCCTCTTCAACACCGAAACAAGACATTTAGTTCCCTTGCTGGGAACTTCACTTTGTTTCCTGCACAGAGTTTCATGATGCTGACATTTAGTGAGTGAGAACATTTCTATGCTATTTTACAATCTTACATATCAGCTGACGTAATAAGCTGATGATACTGTTTAAACAGGATGGTGTCTGTTTTCTGATTATAAGACTTTGCACTGGTAACCCATTTAACAACCTGTACATTTTCTTGTAAATAAAATAAATATACATCAGTTGCTTTTGTTGCATTATTTACTCACAGTACAAAAATATCCATCTTATAGTTATCAGTTTTAATTTATTTAGTCATTACAGCTGTGAAAACAAGCAGACAGGTTGACTGTACTCACATAAACCAACACATCTGACATTGAACAAAGATCACAATTTCCATGTGAGGATTTTTTGATTATGGATGCAGTTAATATTTGTAGAATGACTGACATTGCTGGTAGAGAGATTGAGATGTATCACCACAGTGAGACTGATTCTTAGATACAGTTTGATGACGATCATGAGTCAACAATATTAAAAAAGTAAAATGATGCATTATTTTTGCCAGGTTCCTTAAAATGCCATGAAGCAAAAAGTAGAATTTGGTGAAGAAAACGTCCTTTTTAACTTCATGAAATATCCAGACCGTCTGCATAACATGAAGCCACAGAGAACTGAATATGAGCTCGTTGTGCAAAAGTGAAAACAGAAATACCTGGAATGGCAGGAGAAAAAAAAGACAAATGACTTATTCTCAATCCTAGAGCTCCTGCTAAAGTACAGTTCATGGCAAAGAGATGCAGAAACAACGAGTGATCCCTGAAGGCCTCTTTTATTTACGCATGTACGTTTGTCACAAACAAGAGTGATATGTACTGAAGTCCAATCAGATGTCTGATGATTTTTATTTAATTTTGCCAAACATGCAAATCAGTGAGAGGCCTGAGGTTTCACGAGCTCATATCGTCCCACCTGTCCCTCCTGTAAAAGCTGACCAATCAGCTGGTCTTTGTGCACTTTGCGACTGACGATAAGGAACCGCTGCCATCCCTGTCCATACGACTTGCTCCGTAGGCCGTATTTCTGAGATATCTGGTGGATCTGCTTTCGCTCATCGTTGTTGATATCAGTGGAGAAGCGGAGATCGTCCTGTCGGTCTGAACTGGCATAATTACGAATGATACCCTCAATGTCACGCTTGCTTAGTTGATTTCCTGTTTTGTCCGTGTCCAAGCCCAAACCTTCTCTGGAGAACTGTTCCTTTACTTTGATTGGTTCTGCGATGCCCTCCCCGTCTCGACCCAGCCCACCTCCTTTCCAGCCCATCTTGCGGAGCAGCTGGTTTCCTATGTTGTCTTCCTTAATCTCCTGCCTCGTGGCCTCCTCTCCAGAGCGAGCCAGGATCTGGGATCGGGATATGGCGTCGTTGTGACCCTCTTTTCTTAGGTTGGATTTGACCACAGCCTGCGTCTGCCTCAAGGTGGCCAAGGCCTCTTTTGCTGCAATGTGCTTAACTATTTTCTTGGGTCCAATTCCTGCAGCTACAAACTGTGCCTCCAGGTAAACTTCACACCTCCAGCGATGATCAGGCAGAGCTGTGAATTTGTAATCAGCGGTCACTTTGTTGAACTGAGCTGTGTCATTAATGATACAGATAGCATTGTCAGAGTTTTCCAGGATGACCAACTCGCTGAGATGCTTCTTTTTGCCAACTTGTGTCCCAAAGCGCCCACCACAATCTGATTGATTATTTCCTCTTGAGAATTGGGGTGGTTGTTGCTGTTGTTGCTGTTGTTGCTGCTCTCTCTGTGCCTGGTTCATGCGAAGTTTCCTCACTGCGTCTTCAGCTGCTGAATGCTTTGAGCTCTTTTTGGTACCTGTTGCCTGCGCCACCAACTCCCCCTGCAGGAAAACACTGCACTGCCAAGCAATGTTGTTAGGGAGCATGTCAAACTGATAGTCTACCTTCATGCGATTAAAAGCTGCAGAATTGTTGAGTATGCAGATGGCGTCGTGAGCATTGTCAATAACCACAAACTCTGACCAGTGCTTCCGCTTGTCAGGCTCGTATTGGCCCTTGGAGCTCGGGGTCGGTTTATCCTCTGGGTTTCGAAGTGCAGGTAAAAACCCTGGAGTTGGAGCGTGCATCTGGCACACAACTATGTCACTGACTACTGAGTGCCTGTATTTGCGCTGCACCACACGAACCTCGACTGTTTTCAGGAAGAGTTTTACAGCCGCCTCAGAGGCTCGGTCCCTTGCTCCATTTTTACTTCCAGAGTATCCGGTCGCAAGATACACACCCTGACATCTCAGTTCACAGGCGTAACCGTCTGTTGGTACTTTCCTGTTCTTCGGTAGGTCTGCCTGAGGAATGTCCTTCAGGTTGACATAAATATACTCAGGATTAGTCTTGCAGGCCTGAATGCTGCGGCTCAACATGAAATTATAGTTTGGCGACTCAGTTCCAGTCATAGCCAAAGGATCCTTCAAAGCAACAGCCAATGCAAACGCTACATTGGAAACCAGCCTTTGCTTTTCATCTAGACAAGATTGAGATATTGAAATAGAAATAGGCTGCGATGAAGAGCCCGAATGAGAAGTGGTAGGACTGCTCCTGCCCGGGCTGTTGTACACTCGGCTGAATGGCCTGCTTGATGACGGCCGGTCCTGATGACTGAACCCCAAACCCTGACGTCCTGAGTCCCAGCCTGCTGATCTGCTTCCTCCCCCGTATCCATTGTATCTGTGGGGCTGAGAATAGGCATCTGCAGTTTGAGAAGAGTGGGCTTCGTACTTGGCTGAGTACTCATGCTGTGTTTTTGCCATGAAGTTTGAAGTGGACCCATGTCCTCCATACCCCAACTCGCTCGTGCTACCTGAACAAATCTCTCTGTCTTTATCTCTTTGGGAACCCCAAGAGTCAGAACTGTGCGGTGGCACTCGGTCAAAAGCAGGCCTCAGGGAGGATGAGCCCTGAGCTCTGCTGCTGTATGATGAGTGTTCAGAGTCCCACGATCTGGAACCGTGTGACTCACTCCTCCTGCGATCCTTATCATTCTCCTTCTCATCAGCGCCATTGCCTCCGCTGCTTCCACCACTGACAAACTGTACAGGCTCAAATCGAGGTCGGGAACCAAATTTTGTCACAGGCATTTTCCTCATGGGCTCGTCTCCTGCAATAACATCACACAGGTACATTTTTAGAATAAGGATGTCTTACTTTAGTGGAATGTAGGGGTGGACAAATGCGACTTTTGTAGTGCCAATACTGATACAAATATTTAGATGTACATCGGTAAAAAATGTAACTGAATTGATTGGCTCTGCTTGAACTCATAAATTATCATCAAAATAAACACAAAATGGATGATTTGATATGTGAAGGTCCCATTAAACTAGTTAGTATGTGGGATTTAATTCATTTCATTTAACAGTTTGTTGTGATATGTCTAAAGTAGGCACAGCAGACTGTAAAAAAAGGGATTGATAGAAATGCTTAGAGATGTCTCATCAACCACCTCAACAAAAGAGAGGATGTAGAGGTACATGTTTTAAAGTCAGGATATACCGTTTTTATATTTAGTTTTATTATACGAATAAATTGTAGAATAGTGTAGTCTACTATTGTAATCTAAAAAGTGTGATATAACAAAGTTTAATATCAAAAAGATTCACAGTGCAAAATAATATGCATATGAAAGACATTTATAAACATAACTTTAGCTATTACCTCATTGTTTAAAATTATTAACTATGTGAGGTGATAAAAGTGTAATTTTGCACTTAATCTATAAAGTATGAAATAAAATATATAGAATGGCATGTTTTGATATAAAGCTGTAACAGAGAAACACATAGAAGATAGTAGATAACATCATGGCAATGGAAACTTTTGAAAACAACAACTTTTGAGACTACACAACCAAAATGTACACTCACTGCCATCAGAAGAAGTAGGTCTCTTTTTTGCTTCAGAACTAGGACTTGAGTCAAAGGAGGGCATTTCGCCAGTGTAGGTGACCTCTGCCATCACCAGCACCATCCAAATCAGATCCAGGCCATACCTGTTATTGAGGCCGAGTGAGATATTTTATGAATGAATGGAATAAACAAACACAACATGGCATACAGAGCTACAATCTGTCTGACCTAACGCCAGCAGCATCAGGTGACTGAAACACAAAATATGTGCCTAGACTAAAGTTTATATTGCACAACTAAAAACATAGCATAAGATGTTAAAGGAGAGGTGTATAATGGCTGAATTTCATAGCAAAACAAGGCACAGAAAGAGTGACGCAGTAGGCCGACAGTCCACCTTTTACAAGCAAATACGTTTAAAGAACATGTATCAACATGTATATGTGCAACTAGTAAACTGTGTTATATCCATACCTCAAGGTGTAGCCTTTGGTCCGATTTATATCTCTGTCTTCACGCTGAGTATGTGACAGCGAATGTATTTTTATGATCAGCCGGTTATTATTATCGTGCTAGCTTTTTATAGCTAGCTAGATAACGTTGGCAACCCGCGGGTAGCTGCTACCTAGCTGCTAACCTAGCACCACTGCAGCTCATATAACTAGTTTTATATCAGGTTCAGCCCGTTCAGCTCGTCATGTAACCTTGTATCTTTCAAGTGCTATATCCGAAAGGGGTGGTTTGAAATGCTGCACTGAACCCTGCTAAGAGATACAGATACCCATTCAACTTGCGCTAACTAGCAGAAAGCCTCCATTTTCTGCTCCAGCTACAGTTGAAAATCATGGCGTCTGTTACGACGAAATGACCCAGAATGCTTTGCGGCCGGACCGCTATCACTCACTGGCCGTTTCTCAATCGCGAGGAAACTGGCTTCCAAGCCAATACTTCAAGGATACTACGTCATCGAGTGCTGCCGAAGGACTGTTCCAATCTCCAGCATACTTGGAATTCCACCGAGGCCATGTCCTTGGTTTGGGGGTAATTTCGAGGCTGCACATGGGTAGACTTCGCGTCCTTCAAATCCCCACAATGCTTTGCGCACGGACCAATTTAAAAAACCCTTGCGGAGAATGGCTGAACCGACGCAGCACAGCACACATTTAAATGTAAGTATGTAGTGGCGTAGAACATGTGTTGGTAAATATGTTACTTTGTTGCATTTGTTATCACCAAAAATGTGTTCCGTGAAAGTAAAGCAAGTTCATAATTAGGTGGACATCGTGAGGTATTTATTTTCGGTACAGTTTATGTTGAAACCGTTAGAGAGAGTGGCACACTTGTTAGCCTGTTCCATTCTTCTCTGTTTTACGAAGCCGTGGCTTGGAAGTATACTTGCTTCGTTTCTGAAGGAAGTGACTTGGAAGTATGCGACTACCAAGCCAATATTTCAAGGATGCTACGTCATCGAGTGTCGCCGAAGGACTGTTCCAATCTCCAGCATACTTGGAATTCCACCGAGGCCGCGTCCTTGGTTTGGGGGAAATTTCGAGGCTGCACATGGGTAGACTTCGCGACCTTCAAATCCCCACAATGCTTTGCGCACGGACCAATTTCAAAAACCCTTGCGGAGAATGGCTGAACCGACGCAGCACACATTTAAATGTAAGTATGTAGTGGCGTAGAACATGTGTTGGTAAATATGTTACTTTGTTACATTTGTTTGTTATCACCAAAAATGTGTTCCGTGAAAGTAAAGCAAGTTCATAATTAGATAGACATCCTGAGGTATTTGTTTTCGGTACAATTTATGTTGAAACCGTTAGAGAGAGTGGCACACTTGTTAGCCTGTTCCATTCTTCTTTGTTTTCCGAAGTGGCTTGGAAGTATACTTGCTTCGTTTCTGAAGGAAGTGACTTGGAAGTATGCGACTACCAAGCCAGTATCCTCGTGATTGAGAAACGGCGAGGATGCTTGGTAGCACAAGTCTTCCGAGTCACTTGCTTCAGAAGCTAGGCAAGAATCCTTCCTGGCATTCGGAAAACGAAGAGTGTAACAGGCTAGTAAGTGTGCAGTTATGCGTCATACATTTTCCACCACAGATTTGCGGAAATTGGTCCGTGCGCAAAGCATTGTGGGGATTTTAAGGATGTGAAGTCTACCCACGTGGAGCCTCAAAATTCCCCCCAAACCAAGGACACGGCCTCGGTGGAATTCCAAGTATGCTGCAGATTGGAACAGTCCTTCGGCGGCACTCGATGACGTAGCATCCTTGAAATATTGGCTTGGAAGCCAGTTTCCACAATGCTTTGCGCACGGACCAATTTCCCCAAATCTGTGGCGGAAAATGTAAGGCGGGGCCTCTCATATGATGCACACTTGCTAGCCTGTTCTACTCTTCGTTTTCCGAATCCGAATGCCAGGAAGGATTCTTGCCTAGCTTCTGAAGCAAGTGACTCGGAAGACATGTGCTACCAAGCAAGCATCCTCGCGATTGAGAAACGGCCACTTGCTTCAGAAGCTTATATGACATAATAAAAACCTAACTGACGTTTACAATACACATCTTCAGCAGCAATGTGCTAAATGCTATCCATCAGTTGAGAGACTGAAAGTAAATCTTTGCAGTTTCACTAAAAATGAAGGCACAAAAGTAGTCATAAGAAGTATTTTATAACACTTAATCGTCTATTTAGATGCTTTATTTACACAAGGTGAAGTCCGTGTGGTCACTTTACCTACTACTTAATTATTCAAATATTCTTAACTTCTGCATTTAATGTTCTCCGAGTTAGTTAATAAAAAATAGTCTAGCCTAGTGTAAAAGTAAAGTCTGGTTTTCAAAATCATATTGCCCAAGTATTACACATACACAAACTAAGAAAAAAGGAATCAATGTATTTGGAAAGCCCATGATTAGATCAAGTTTAATTACAATAAAATAAATACTGTTCGTATATAATATTTGGTGATTACAGGTCATTTCAGCTTCCAGCACAGAAAAACTAGTGCTAATTGATATTATTTAGTTAAACCATGAGCTGCAAACACCGTAAATAAAAGACAAGGGAGCGTTATAGTTCTGGATCATATTTTTTATTGAAAATGTACATCAATGGAATCAAACTAAAGTATGATATTTAATTATTTGTAGTGTGGGAGAGTTTTTGACTACAAGAGGTGATGACTGATACTAGAAAAATGTATGGCATTTTTTGACACCAAAATGTTACTTTACACTCAGAGAGTCACGTCCAAAGGTCATAGGTAATAAACAACAAGTCTCCACTTCAATACACAAAATATATCCTTATAAATTATACAAATGCACGAGTATCCTTTTAATACTCCCATCTGGGTTTCAGTTCAATTCCATCTTATACTAAGATTTGGCAAAGGGAGTTGAAAACATAGGACAGATCAAATATACTTTAATAAAATGCACCATTTGAAGAAAAACAACAATGTAGTTGAAATAGACTGCAAAATTGAATTATTAGGGGATAAAAACAAGCAAGTCAAAAGTCAAAGATCACAGCAGTAATGAAATAAAAAGATGCATGCAAAAAAAAAAAATAGAACAGGCTTGTGAATATTAAAGCACAATGTGTAACAAAAGGCCATTACATGTGACCTCCATGGTATTTAACAGTGACATGTAAACATGGGCACCATCAAATGAAGTGCTAAGTAGAAATATTGCTTTGGATTTTTCACGAGTATGACTCTTAATTTGATTGTAATGTTCATAAAATCAGAGAGCAGGAGATATACATTTTTAACTGAATAGATTTAAGAAAAACAACGTGATAACTCATTATATCCATAACACATTACACATAGTGCATTAAGTGCTTCTGTCCTTGATGAGTTTTGTTTTCAAATAAGCTTTGATGTTTCATCTAATCCCTTATAAGGAATAGTTACAAATGTTTAAAGTAGGCTTGAGGCACTTATACAGTCAGTTTATTACCTATGGCACACCCCTACATTTGAGAAACAGACAGTTCAAACACTGAAGCATGTATAGGTCTGGACCTGGCAACAGCAAAACGCTTTTTTGCCACCTTACGTGTCGCTATATTTAGAATATGTTTGATCATTCTTTAGATCTATACTTAACAAATTCACACACCAAGATACTAACTGGTTGAGGCAGCGATAGACCATCGACACCCATGTCAATGGAGTCTGGTGGAGAGTGCATACATGTATTAAACAACATCAGTTCCCAGTCAGCAATGGCTGTCTGACTACAAGTAAAATCAATGTAAATTGGTGGCTAAAATAGTGCCCCTGTCCATAGCAGTACATTGCTTAGGTTTATTTTCAATTTAACTGTGTTTCTCCAAACTGGAGACGTGTATATGTACTGTAGGTAATACACAGAGTTAGGAGAAGTACTTCATGAAACCCACCTTTAAAACATCCAAACTCTCCTTTTAATGTGCACATGAGGCGCGTTCACACCGCAGTACTTTTCCCACTTTAGTTCCGATATAGTTCCGAAATGTTGCGCTCACACCAAAAAAATCTGGAACTAAAATGAGTTCATGAGAATCTTTTTATCCCCTTTTCCGTCCCTGCTAGAGAGCAGGGACTTTCGTGGGAGAAAAAGGTTCCTATTTCTGATTGGCTGGGAGGATTGCAAACAACGCCCCGTAAAACTCCCAAAAAATGTTGTGAAGCCGCCATTTTATTATCCTCGCATTAGCATTATTAGCATTAGCCCAGCGCACAAACGCAGAGAGACTAACTTATGGCAACACAAAAGAAAACATGGGAGCGGTGGAGATGAGGAGGTGTTGGCGTTCTGGCGATTTACTCGGAAGTAACCCCAACTCCGGGGACTTCCGGCCGGGGACTTCGGGTGGCAGTATACGCAGTGAAGTTGTTTGCGGCCTGCCTGCGGGTTTAATTTGCCTAATCCTCCCTCAGGGACTTATTCCGACGCGATCTGTACTTAGTTCATGATGAGAAGTAAAGAGTTCTCATGAACTAAGTTCTGATGAACCTTTGTGGGAAAGGTACTGCGGTGTGAAAGGGCCTATAATATAGTACTTATCCTATTGAAAAGACGAATGCATAGTGCAAGATCAAATAATGATTTCCCCTATGAGTCCTGCAAATGTGTGAACCCCAGCTTTTATTTACTACAAGAGACTCTTTATATACATTAAGACATTAAAGATTGAAACTGTGCCCAGTTCCCTACCCGTGTGGGTTTCATAGAGCTTCACTAGGTGGTCAGAAATACCATGCCAGTCCACATAAGGCCATATTCAACAAAAAGAGATGCGATGGGGAGAATAAAAAAGGGTTGATACAGCGAGGAAAAAACTGGAAGAGGTAAAGGGTGCTTAGTTCTTGCCGAAGCTGCAATCCCCTCTTCAGGTGGTCAAGAGAGATTAAAAGAAGCTAAAGAGACAAAGAGAGAGAAAGCCAGCAGTTAGAGAGGTGGAAAAGCAGAAAAACAAAAATCATGGGTCAGGTTTCAGATTTAGAAGTTCATCTAATATCAGGTAGAAAATGTTTGATTATCACAATACAAAATTAGGTTATAAAAATCCCTGGGATAATGGTTGTTAAAACAAAATATTAAGCATAACATCCCGAGTTATTATTGTGATTATATTGTGCACACTAGTGATTGTCTTTTCCTCTGTGGTACATTTGAATGAGAAAAAGTGTTAATAATTATCCAAATATGCCAATAAATAAACAAGTGCACCAAATCAAGTGGAAAAAGTGTTAGTCACATCAAAACACAAACAGTGCATATAAACAAAAGCAAAAAGGCACAAGAAGCAAGAATTAGATTGCTGGGGGTGAGGTTAGAGCTGCAGCGAAACACACATGAATCCATATGATAGCAGAGCAGGTAATGATTAAGAAACCCTGAAGCCCGGGGTCCACAAAGCCGCTGGTCACATTTGAGGTACTCAGTACCCACAAAGGCCGCTCCCTCAGCAAAGCTTGAGGGCTGAGGAGCTACTCAGTGCAGAGCCAGGGATTACTGCGAAGGAAAGTGAAACCACACACACCAGTGAGCCGAGGATTAGGAGGAGAGGCTCTTTCTCTCGATGTATTTTGACCCTGGAATCATGAGGACAGGGTGCAGGAATGTCTTGAATCCAAGACTGTGTTCTCTTTCAAGAGACAATAATAGCAACCTTGAAGTGGTGAAAAACAAGCAATAACTGATCAGATCAATGAATTTCCTGTCTCGATTTAGAGAGTCTTAATGTCTCCGATATACAAACATCAACTGAAATGCCTCATTATTTAAATCAAGCATTCCCACTTTCCCCATTTGGTCTCCTACGTTACAGCAATATTTGTCATACACAATGATTATGGCCACAATTGGTATATTTGGTGAAAAATTGGCCTTTATTTCTTTAATGATAATATTTATTTTGTGTGTAACACTGATACAAACAACAGTGGTCCCTGCAGGACAATGTGGACATCATGAAGATCGACTTTCAAATGTGCCTTCAATAGTAAGTAAAGTAAAAAAGAAAGTTACAATTGCACTGACAACATTAATATATATATATATATATACTTTAAAAAAACATCAAATTTGGGTATAAAAAAGTGCAAATGTGAAAGCTAATACATGTATGCACGTAACACATGACAATAAATGAGGTATGGGAGAAGTGGCAAAGAGATTAGGCTCACTAACTACTCATGCATCTGGGTAGAGTGAAACAGCTTCAGCACAGGGACAAGAATAATAAAACCAATTCTTTAATTCTTACTAATTTAAGTCTATATTGCTGAGGGAATTATAAGGAACCTTTAAAGTTATATTCCTCATTATTGTCATGACATCAAATCCCTTTTTTAGAACTTGTTATGCATTCAATCAATCAGGACTACAATCTTAAGGATCGTATAACTTGAAATGAATAACAAATAATCTATGTCAAAAATAACCACCAAATGTATGGTATATGCCTCAACAAACATCCCAAAAAAGTGTGTGTTTATTATGCAATTATGTGTGTATATGCCTCAAAATGTAAACACTGGTGGGGAAATAAATATCACCCAAAATGTTCCAGTGAACTTTTGTTGTTGTTCTCCACCCTGAGCTGGATCTGAAGCCAATGACTAAATGATTTAAAGTAATTTGGCAATTGTTGTTTGCAAGGTTAAGACAAGTAGTCACTTAGATGATTGTCCTTTTATCTAAAGATGGATCAACATGAACCTAATCCATCCTCCAATCAGATCTTTGGCCACTGTACTCTCCCTGCTGTCTGACGCCTGTTTCACTTTACCCTCAACACATTTCTGCCCATCACAAAGGTAGTCATGTATGTTAATATGTTTTTAAAAGCTCACCCCATCATGCAATTCATCTTTTAATACAAAACATGGAATGCATTATTTTGTAAATGTTTCTAAGAAGACAAGCTAAATAACTGCTTGTATAAACAACATACCACACAAGCGTCATTCAGCAAAATAAACACAGAGTGATGTCAAACCGATAGCAATGCCCAGCGTCTTCCAGAGAGCAGGGGGGGGGGGGGGGGGGGGCATGTGGAGGGTTGAATTATGGAGGTTGGGTGAGGGTGAGGCGGGGGGAAGGATGGGGCTCTGTAAAAAAGATGATGGGGTGGAAACTCATTCACAGCAGGACGGCCACAAGGGAGCACTTTTTCTACAGGAATCCTAAGCTGGAAATGAGAGAGAAGGGCTGTTAATGCTTCCTTTGAGTTCAATCATCAACACTGTTTCACATGGGTGACATGACATCAACTTTCGTGACCAGATTAGATCAGATCGTGCTTTCAAGGCAGCTCAACAAAAGTTTAGAAGTTAGGGTGGCAGCACAGTCATCTATTTCTTTGAATCATTTTGGTTTTTGTAGAGGTTTTGTCCCGCCTGAGCTTTAAACAATGTGTCTGATTGTCTTCCTCATCAAACAGCAGCTTGTTTGCATCTATTTTAACAGTGCTGAGCAGCTTGAGGAGTTTACAGATTGCAAGACAGATGCCTTTGTTCTGTTCGACCCTCCCCAGCGGTTGAGTCTCAACAACATCTCCCCTCTGTGGATTTGGCTTATGTATCCACTCAAGGAGGAGGGTCGTCGTATGGCTGCGAGATCAACAAAACATGTCATCTCCACAAACAGCGATGGGCCCTGAGGGTGTTTGCTGCTCTGCTGTGACCTCACTTCAGCGTTCAATGGCTCTTTGTGTGATCGCTGTGCGAGTGGGAAAGGCCATTGGAGAGCCACAAAAAAGACACTGTTGTGGGTTTTGAGAGGCAGATGGGGCAGTATATCAAATGGGTGTGTGGGGATCTAATAAACCGGATTATTTAGGAGGCAGCACAAGGACGGTAAACACTGCCAGCTCAAGGATATGATCGAGACAGATGTTAACAAGGATATACTTTAGGCTTGCAACTCTCACATACCTGAATAACTGTGCCCATTTATCATATTTTAGCACATTTATATAACTTCAAATATTACATTTAATGCATTTCATTTAGATAATAGTTTGGAAAGAAGTTCATTTGATTGTAATGAAATGCTTAAATATAGCCTGTTCTAAATGTAGGCCAGGTGCAGGAAGTCAGAGTCAATGAAGGGAAAAAATGGAGAGTATCTGCAGAATAGATTAACTCCTCAGACACTTGGTAGTGTAGAAGCCTTCCCAGTTTGAGGACCTTTTACAGGATTCCTGATGTCTAAGGCAAGTCAAATTAAATACTTTGTTATGCTACTTTAAATGAAAAGTAAGACATTTAAGAAAAAAACTGTTAGGTACAATGTCAGAAAAATAGAATCAAAAAGACTTGATTTATCAAATGTTATACTAATTAAGTCTTTATTCCTACATAAATGCATGTGATGAGTTTATAAGAATATTTGACATTATATCTTTATTCATGTACTTGTCAGAAATTAAAGTTTAATATCTTTTTTTGTTATATTTCGTAGGTGGTGTCTTACCAGAAAAAGATGCCCCATGCAGCATGCAGCAAGTAGGAGGAGTTAACTGGAAAAGATTATGGATGCAACATAGGTGACACATGCACTCACAGGACAGATTTACAAGCACTCATCAATATCTGTGTCAACTGGGATCTGAAGAAAACACTGACAGATAAACAAACATGATCTGTGTTAACGCTTGAAGTCAAAGTCAGTTTTAACCAGTGTACCACGGACAAAGTGGCGCAGCGGCCCCTTAAGGAAGAGAAAATGTATCCAGGCAGAGCTCATAAAGAAAAGAAGTGGCTGTGAAGAAAAAAAATTAACAGGGAAGAAAAAATAAAGCAACAAGAACCTTCTCAGTGCAAGTGTCTTCTTCCTTTTTTAACAGGCACGTCGTCACATCAGCTTCAACACAAAACCAGCAGTTGATTACCAACAGGAAGGGACCCGCACACATAGACCTCAACCACACAAAAACACTTCTGGCTTCCAACACTGACAAACATGTTGCGACAGACAGTCTCGTACTCTCATGGTATAATGAAACTATTGATATAGTGTTGGAAGGAACAAAGTTAATGTCAGGGGAACAACATTGAAAGTGAATACTCGAGATTCATTGAAACCAGAGGAGTGGCCACTGTCAAATAGTTTCCACTTCAACAATTATAAACTTTGATCAGACCCTTTCAAGCTAATGGAACTGTCAAGTAATTGTTGACAGAGATGCTATAAAGTCATTTACACAGATCTGTTCAGGGGGGTTTCATTTCATGATGATTTCTGACTGTTGGCAATTGTTCAACTATTTAGATGAGGATAGGGAGTCATTTCCACCAGTCTCTCCCCTTCTCTGCTCCTCATCATTTTCCACATTGGTGATAAATTATGAATTCTGGTCAGCTCTCTTAGCGAGGAATTCAATGCTTAACATATTCTCCGTTATTATATAGAGGGCAAACTGGAGCATTCTTCTGCCTCTCAGAAATACAGAGCAGAGTGAGAAGCCTTGAGCTTAAGCTGAGCCTTTAACTACTTTAAAGCATTAAATTATGCAAATATAAGGCGTATTATTAACGAGTGCTGACAAAGACACCACTAAGCGCTTGGTGATATTAGAGGAACAGACGGAAATTAAGTTCCGTCTGCATAAAGTCGAATGAATGAGTTTGCATTTCTGTCAGGATCAAGCTACACATTTCCGTCATAAAGACCCCAAAGGCTTTACAACAAACAGCTTCTCACATAGTTAGTGGCAGCTATATTTATGTACCGGTACTTGTTTTGGCAAATGATCAACATTATGAAAGGTCAATGTAATAACATGTGGTATTGTTCGTCACAGCTCCATAGCATCCAGACTTTTCAATCCTGAAACCTCTGGAGGTGGTCTGAAGCCCCTAACATGTACGGAGAGATGTGAGGAAGGCACAGGAAGAAGAGAACAATACTTACTTTTTCCTCTCTTTGTCCCTCTTGAGTGTGGTGGAGCCCCCTGCCTGCTGGGCCTGGTTCTGCAAGAGCTCTGCGGCAGTCTTTTTCTGTTTGAACATGTTGAGCTCGTCGTCCAGGGACTTCCTCTTGTCCTCCACTTTCTTCTTCTCGTCCTGGTGGAGCTTCTTCAGACGGTCAAACTTCTCGTGCAGCTATCGTGAGACAAACCATGCTTTAGGTTATTGAATGCAAAGGCAGGAACTTCCCTTAACAAGTGATGAACAGGATGATGAAAGGACGCACCTCTTTCTCGGCTTCTTTGAGCTCAGCCTCCTTCTCTTTCACTCTTTGGACAAACATCTGTCTCATTTCTTCCTCCTTTTTCTGCAGTTCCCCCATGAACTCGTTCCTCTTCGCTTCATACGTCTCCTGCAGACTGACAAAGGAAAAAGGGAGTACAACAATTCATAAACAGACAAAGACAACAAGACACAGACTGATACAATCTTGCAAAGGTAAAAACGTTTCAATGATATGTGGATGCAGAGCGGTCCAGCTGTTTGGGAGCGGTCTCCTCTCCTGTTGTACCTGAAGGGCTTGCTGTCAGGGTCCGTGTCCTTGAAGCCCATCTCCTCCAGTTTGCAGCGGCGGTACAGCTCATAGTGGCGGGTGTGAGTCTGCTCTCGCAGGTCCTCCATGTTCACTCTGATCAGCATTTCCCGCAGCTTGACGAAGTCACAGTGATTCTCATTTTCCACTGTGAAAGACACACATCATAGTGAGAGATAAACAAGTGCTTCACTCAACATGGGATCCTATTCGTTATGTATTATGCATTAGTGTGAGAGGTACAAACAGATACTACGAGAGCTGCAGTGATAGGCTGGCTTTTGATAAGTCAATCTATAGCAGGGGTGTCAAACTCAAGGTCCGGGGGCCAAATCCGGCCTGCGACTTCATTTTATGTGGCCCGCAAGAGCTTGCAAAGAATATAATATGTTTATTATATGGCTGCACTTGAAATGTTTGGCTCTATGAAACCTAATGTACTTATATGATTCTGTTTTCTTCAAGGTTGTATCTTCCTGGTCGAATGTACTTACTGTAAGTCGCTTTGGATAAAAGTGTCAGCTAAATGCAATGTAATGTAATGTAATGGTTACTTGCCACTTTACAGAAGCACATTGCCAATAAACAACATGTCCCACAATGCATCTCATTTTGTGACATGCGCACTGAAGAGACTTGCAATTATTTGCGCTAGACTTCTGCTTTCAGACGTAGTTAATTATGAAGTTATTACCCTATCCGATAATAATCCAATGCAGAGGCAATAATGTAATATAATACATTATTTTATATATTTATATCGTCTTAAAGTTACAACCGGCCCTTTGAGTGCAACCATAATGCTAATGTAGCCCGCGATGAAATTGAGTTTGACACCCCTGATCTACAGAAATGAATGTAAACATTTCAGAAAATGCAGTTTTAGCCTCACAAAAAACTGCTCTTCTCTGTTTTAATTCATATTAAAATGGAATCACTGGGTTTTGGACTTACAAAATAGAAATGTAAAGACTTCCCCCTTGGACTTGCAAAATTATTTCCAGACATTTTATAGACCAAACAATTAAATAATAAAAAATTAAGCAGATGATTTAAAACAAATAACTCTAATGAATTATAACTTGAGAGTATTTTCCAGGACAGAATAGTGTTCCTGTCCTGTGGCTCGTCTATTGATTGTGTCACTGGACTGAACTCCACACCCCCCTCAGATCGTATGACACCATGTGAGTTCACTATGCAAGCACACATTCACTCAGTAAATAGATCCAATGACAAATAAAGCCTCTGGACAGAAATATCATACAGAGCCGTTTGTAAGTATTAGATTTCCTTGATTTTTGCTGCATGTAAAACGGAACACTGAATGTGAGGTAAAAGTGTTGACTTTCAGCTTTAGGGCCGTTTTTGGAAATGATAGCCCTATTTACCCTCAGAGGTTATGTATAGAAAGGGATATACTTTCAACACAGATCTATAGATGTGAAATGAAAACCCCAGAAGTAACGCTTAATCAAATGACAATGAACCTCATGTGCAACTAGATATTTGAAAGCTTAAGTGCACATACAGTAAGTTTGATGTTTCAGATCTACACTCCATCTATTTGCAATACATTACACACAATACCAAATCAAAGAAACATTTTAAGCGACATAATATGTGTTCATCTGCAGGAGTTAATAGCTGCTAAATGAGGTTATATAACTGCAGCAGCTCTGACGAGAGGCAGCGCGCTCTCATTTCCTGTGCAGGATGTGACCTCAGCTTACCCTGCACGGTCCCCCAGGGGTACTGCCGGGCCTTCACCATCTTGTTCCCAATCTTCACTTCCTCCGTGCTCCCCACCACGGCAAATGGCAAATGGCTCTGTGGAGCAGACGGAAAAGCATTGTTGGTACTCCGTGAAACACCTGAGAGCTGAGCAGGATCTCTCAAGGTCTCCCCACAGAACAAACCAAACTGCACATTTACAAGCTGCTGTTCTGCTTTGATTACATCTCTGCTTACTCGTTATTACACTAAAGTCCATCTTCTTCTTACATGTTAACTTACGTTCATGTTTTTCTAAGCAGCATTATATCACAAAGGGAAAAGAGAGAAACACGTGTTATATTTATTATATAATTCGACCATTACGAGCCTATTTTTCCACACGGCAAGAAGCAGCTCAGAGAGGAGGGCGGATGACTTCTATATCAGAACAGGGTCAGGATCAGATCGTACAACAACAGCCCAGAGGCAGCATACTAACACAATCAGTTGGGTAGGCCTTTGCACAGATCAGTAAACAGTTAAGGGAGCCTCGGCTCATCTGTCAGTGACTGAGGCTCGTTCCCACACAGCAGCTTCCTGCAGAGTGAGCGGGCTGATTGTGCCGCTCTGAACAAACTCCTCCCAGCATGAGGCGGCTTCCTGAATGCCTGAGCACACACAGAGGAGGTCTGTCCTGATTCTACATCACATGCTGGTCATGCCGGTAAAGCAAAACGGAATATATAGTAAACACTGTTAAAAGCGAAAAGAAGTATGATACAGAAAATCAGTCCATTAACACAGCCATGGTCAGGTGGACTTGAGTGTGCGAGATTTCATATTGTTAGATAATAATATAGATTGGGTCAAACAGCATCTCAAAAAATGTTCACATCATCTGATTGTTTGTGTCTTATTGTGTGAGTGTTTATGTTTCTGTTTGTTATACAAAATAAAATATTGTCCAGGGTGAAAGTATAAATTCCCCCGTGGACAAGAAGGAGAAATGTATTTTAACACCCGTTTGTCTTGGAATTAAATGTGTGAACGCACAGAATGGATAGATATATATTTATGGTCAATCAGAAAATAATGTATTCTTAAGGAATTTCTATGAATGTATCTTCTGTACTTCTGTGTTTATTCAATGAGATGAGCCTGTGTAAAACATGTGATGTCCTTTTTGAGCCTTACGTTCATGGTGGAGTTGATCTCTGCCACAGACTCGTCGTCAGTGGGGAACTGGTAGATCTGCACCCCGTTGCTCACCAGCTCGCTGGTGATTTTGATTTTAAACTTGGCCAACTCGCTCTTGGAGATGGCATCCGACTTGGCAACGATTGGGATAATGTTGACCTGAGGTTGAGAAATAAGAAAGAATTTGGTTTGTTTTCTGAACAGGAAAGAATACACAGCAAACACATACATCAAACTATCAATTAACAACACAATAAAGTATGGCAGTCTCAAAAGGACCCTAAGAATGTTATGCTTATCATGTCCTACCCCCTTTTTCATATTTATTTATACTTTAAACTTAACGTTATTTATAAGTACTTTGACACAATGACAAGGTGCAGACAACACTTTCAGATGGGCAGCCGATAAATAGATCTCTCTCCATCAATTTTCGCAAACGCCATTAATTAAGTTCAAATATAGAAAGTAGTGGATGTTTTCTACAAAAAGGGCCAAAAGATCAAAGTCATTGTAAATCAGATAAAGCTGGTCTTATAGAAGTAGTAGCCTCAACTGAACAGCATTCAGGTTTAATAACGGAATACAAAACACAGATAATTATTTATGTTGTGCTTTCAATCACAGTTTGCCAAGGATTGTAAAACATATTTAAATTAAAATGTCCTTAAGGAATGGTTACTGAACATCTCTTCACCATTCAACACATCACAGTACCTCTATCTAGCTCCAGGCCTTTGTGGATTGCAGACAATTACACATTCTTAAGAACAGAGTTATAAACAGAGCAGCAAAGGGAGCAGCAGGCTCCTGCTCCATATCACTTAAATAGAATGATTTCAACAGCAAGAATGCGATCCATGTTATTCAAACAGGAAATGTGTCATTCTAATGCATACAACTTGCTGATAGAAGAAATGAGACTTTCACTCCCACCCAACTGTTTTCTACGAGTCCTGTCGCCCACACAATCCCACAGTATTAGCTCTCCAGCTGTGGGCCCCTTTAACTAACAACACAGCTCACGGGCATTTGAACAAGTAAAACTTAACAGCACCCCTGAGTGTAGTAAGGATTCAGCTTGGCCGTGGACACTTTAATAGAGTATTGTTTCAGCCCCCCCTCCCTGAGGTGGATGTGTACACAGGGGAGGATGCTTTCTGGATCACGCTGTTGTGAGCACTCGCCAGAGGGATCAGCTGCTCTGGCAAACACTGAGCCGTCTCTTTCTACAGGAGCCAGGAGGTCCATGCAAATAAGCTACTGTGGAAAGACCCTCACACAAAAAACGAGGACGCAGTCACTGAGCTGAGTGGTTTCACAGCTGACCTACACCGCCTCAGTAACAAGACCAGAGCCAATTAGCATGCAGGCAGATGGCCTAGAAAGACTTCATGACCCATGACTAGAGTAGATAGATAAAATGCGACACACAACAACGCAGTGGCAAAGGCTTTACCTACAGTATGTCCAGTGTTTCCCATACATTGATTTATTTGTGGCGGGCCGCCACAATTAAATATCGTCCGCCACAAATGGATCTCATAAAAAAATAAAAAAGTATTATTATTAATAATTCTTTTTTCTTTCTTATTTGGTAGTCTAACGGATAGTGAGGTGGGCTGATGATCGGAAGGTTACGAGTTCAAATCCTGCCTGGAACACCACCACTAGTGTGCCCTTGAGTAAGGCACTTAGCCCTCGGTTACTCCAGGGAGAATGTCCCTGTAATTGGTAATTGTAAGTCGCTTTGGAATAAGGCGTCTGCTAAATGGCTAAATGCCTGAATTGTAAATAGTAAATGATATGTTTGGGAGAATAAACCCCACAGGTCCTCAACACCGGTGTGTTTCACTCATTAACAACGCAACACAGAGCAACAAGATCGTTGTCTACAGTAGCCATGAACTCGCATGTATTATCTTATTTGAGGGGGGGGGTGGATGCATGGACCACCCGAATAGGTAAAGGGGCCTTTGGCTTTTCTTGTCGGGGGGGGGTGCGGTGCCCCCACAAATAGAATCAAATTCTGTGGGAAACACTGATGTCTTTGACATTTTAAAGGTAGGTCTGTTTATGTTTCTTAGGCATTACAATAGTAATTTCTTAGCATCATGCTGCTGCAGTGCAACTATCCCTCTCCTTTTACGCTAACATTGAAAGTGGGTCTCTGAAAAAGTTATCCCCTGGATTAAAAAAGATGTCAAATTCTACTGGAAACTTAAATGCATGAAAATGTCTTCTTGCTGATAATGATAATCGATTTAGGAAGTGAAGCAAGGCTCACCTTGCTATCAAGTTTCTTCATGGTCACCAAGTCCAGGGATTTGAGCGAGTGTCCCGTGGGTGCTATGAAATAAAGACACGCGTGGATGCGTGTGTCGTGATAGCTGTGTAGCGTGCGCTTGATTTTCAGCTCCTCTTGTAGATACGCTTCAAACTGGGCATCGATGAACTCCACGATAGACTTGTAGCTGTCGGAAAAAGAAGAAACAGGGACGTTTTTGAGCATACCTTATTTTCTTTGGATATACTGCTACATTATCTCATACATTTACCTATTACTCAACAATACCAAAACATTTCACACTTGACTGGAAAAGGACACACTGACCCCTTTTTTGGGTTCCCTGCCCCCAAAATCCCATATATGCCTTTTAAATGTTTAAGCATTCAGTCAACGCTCGTCAATTGGACTTCTATACATCAAGCTTTTAATTTTGTTCTCAAGGATGCAAAAAACACAATGTTTTCTTCTAGAGCAGGGGTCACCAACCTTTTTTAGGGTGAGGGCTACTTTCAAAAAATAAAACAAGTCAGGGGCTACTTTTACTCCTCATTTTTTTGTTTTTTGCAGTGTATATATTTAGCACATTTTAACATTATTATATGCTGACCTTTAACCTTTGTGTGCTGTTTGGGTCTGTGGGACCCGTTTTCAGTGTTTACTAAAAGAACATGTATTCAATTTAATTTTTTAACCTGCTTTATTTGGGGGTGGACGGGCCTCACCTCCTCTAGGGGGGTCAGGGGGCATACTCACCCGGGAAGATGTTTCTTTTAAATGTTGAAGTTACATGCATCAATCTGGTGCACTTTGAGCACAAAATGAATTTATGGATATAGCTCTCAACACTCAGATGAAAGGGAGCTGTATACTTTTCAATAATGCAAACAACTTTAGAATATGATCACAGCCAATAGCAAATCATTTAAACTTGTTTATTCTTATCTTATAGTTATATCCTAGTTAGCATTCTTTCTTTTTTTTTGCGTGATAACAAATAATAATAAACATATTTGTGAAGTGGGGGGACACAAACGGGATTTCGAAAAGAGCGGGGGACATGTCCCCCCTGTCCCCAGTGGAAATTACACAATGCGTGTGTGTGCAATAAGTGCAATAAATAAATATGCAAGTTGAACACACAGAGTAAAACTCTGCCCCTCATGTGTTGTATAGGCTGGCATGATAGGCTGTTCAATGGGGCTGATGTGTTATGTAGATTCTGCCAGAAGGAAAATCAGCGGGGAGGTGCCACATTGCTTTTCTTCCCGACAGCAACGCTGGTCCCGCAAATCAAGCAAGAACGTGATTGGTCGATATTCATTGTGGGGGAGGAGGGGTGTTGGATAGATATAGAGTTGTAGTAAGTAGATATAGTTCGCTATGATTTAGGTTTCGTTTATGCATAGGGTAGATTCTTTTAATTACATTTCCTTTTTTGTTTTGTGTATTTTATACATTTTGGATTTGCTTGGCGAGCTATTTTTAGAACATGCCCCGCGGGCGACTCACGTTGCCTCTGCGGGCGACTAAGTGCCCGTGGGCACCGTGTTAGCTACCCCTGTTCTAGAGTATAACAATTAATATCACAAATGTTTATTCATTTTCAATAAATAGACAACACAATAACATTTGTTTAAATATTATCTGAAAAAGAGGGCAAAGGAAAGGATACATGCTATAGAAAATGGCAGAGAAAGAGGTTTGACCCCAAACTTTAAGGAGTCCAGGAAGCTTCAACCCTCCCAACACACACACACACACACACACACACAAACACACAAACACAGAGAAACACACAGCTTGTGTACATACCAGAGGACTTTCTGCCAGGGGCAGTTCTCATGGCAATGAAAGTGTGCGTGTGCAAACTGCAGTTAGTCTAAGTTACTTCCTCTATGATTTGCAATTTGATACTAAACAAACTGTGAAACCTGGAAATATCCATAGCCTTCCTATTACACAGAGCTTACAGAGTTGGAGCTCACATAACATCTCGCCCTGAACTGACTTCAGCAGCAGAGACAGAATTTAGGTTGTGGATTGTAAGCTCGGTTCAATATTTTATGTTTGATGAAATAGTTTCAGACCTATTTCTACAGCAGTCTTGTTTAAATACTTGGAAAAAATAACAATATCTTATTCGTGTTGTAGAAATGTACAACAAAACTGCTGAGGAAACGGAAATGGGGACCAGACTTGATATTTTTTGGGTATAATTTAATCAGGATCAGGACTGAATGAAACCTGAGCTCCAAAAATGTTCAGGGCTCCCACAGATTCATTGTATGTGAGGAATTTAGTCTGCATGATCAAGTGTGGATTTTGGTTACTGCTCACAAAGAGTCTGTCACGAAGAGAAAGAATCCAGTGTTCTTTGATCAAACCTCAAACTGGGCCCATGTGTCCGGTACCATTTACCTGTCCTCTTTGTTGATTTGGTCTCCGAATCCCACCGTGTTGACGACGGTGAGTTTGAGGCGCACGTTACTCTCCTGGAGCTCGTAGGTGTTGGACTTCAGCGTGACTCCCGGCTGGTTGTGCTGGGTGGGCTCGCCCTCAAACTTGGTGTTGAACAATGTGTCCATGAGGGTGGACTTCCCCAGACCCGTCTCACCTAGGAAACAGAGTAAATGCCTCATGTTACTGGGATCGCAGAGACATTGATTGCGGTTTCCTTCACACTAAAATGTGTACTCCAACTCCACTAACACGGCAATATCTATCATTTCTAAAGATACACAGCGTCTAGAGTATTGATCAAAAATCTAAATACATTAACAGTTACTTGTGAACTGATAAAAAAAAGGCAAGAAACCGACAAGGTTTACGCACATTGTGTTAAAAGATTCAAGCAATTTTATATGGGAAATGTTTCTAATAGACACCTTTGTGAGGCAATTTGTATTATTGTCTATCCCTTTGCCCTGCATCCTTCAAAATTAACAAATATTTAATGATCTTGACACATGGTCAGCTTTGGATTAATTTAACCCTAAACTCACTTTGATTACAGTTCAAAAAATGCATTGATTTTGTTTTGTTTTTCTTGTGTAGCATAAATAGAATACAATTGTATTCTGTTGCAACCCAGTGTTGTAGAATGACAAGCTAAACACGTCATTTTCAAAATAGCAGAAGGAGAGGCTTGTTATCTACTGATGAATCCTCCATTACTTTGAGAGGCAGTCAGATGACTCAGATTCAGAGCT
The DNA here is from genome assembly GCF_949606895.1 of Notothenia rossii. Lineage (NCBI taxonomy): Eukaryota > Metazoa > Chordata > Actinopteri > Perciformes > Nototheniidae > Notothenia > Notothenia rossii. Next base: position 80,994,277 of record NC_136901.1, on the reverse strand, counting down.
CCCTGTGTAAGAAATTCTATTTTTAATTCAACTGAGCCTGACCTACAGTCTAAGCATGTTAGCCTATTTTAATAGGATATCTCTATATGATCCAAATCTTATCGTTCCCTCATAATCCACAGAAACTGATGCATCAACGGTCACTTTGCCTGTTTCTGACCTCAGTTTTAGTCAGTCTCTCATGCTGAAGGCAATTTGGCCACCTAGAAACTAAGGGGTAAACAGGAAAGAGTTGCAAACCAATCCTCAATAACTAACCATGTGCAGTAAAGCCAATCATCTTTTAGCCCAATGGAAACAAACACCTCTACATCTTTGATTCCCTCTTTGAAATTTAAACCACAACCAAATTATACAAATCACAAGATCACTTGTCTTTGCCTCAAGCAATGCTTATACTACTTTGAACCGCTGCACTTGTGAGTCACACAATAGCATTTGCTGTCTACAACAAATGCTATTCTTAGTGTATAGCATCATTTTTGGCTCCATATTCTGGACTGGTTTGTACTTATATTTCTCTAAAGAGTTTAGTATTAGTATTACCACCAAATAAATATGGTTTGTTTAAATTCTGAGTTTGTTTAAACACATTGTTGTTTGCTTTTTTGCCTTTCACTCATACCCAGATATAAACACCACAAAATAGTTTCAGCTTGGAGGCGAGTCAAAACCATGCCACTAGAAATGCCCACCAGGCATTTCCTTTCATGAAAATCTTTAAAGACACACATTGTAGTTATGTAACTAGACCTCTAAATAGGAACACATCCTAAAATAGATAGCATACAGGGTCTTAGAACCCAAATTGTCATGTTTGCTACTGCTGGTAGTAAAACTGTAGCATCACCAGAAATGTGATATAGAAAATATCCGTCTAGAGTTCAGTGTGTTGGTGGCATGCCTTCCTCTCTGTGTAGACTAACATTAGAAGGTGTAATTGGGAAAAACAAACCAAAATGTGGGGAAAAAAACATGTACTTTTCCATTGCTGCTTGGCAATTTGATGTGCCACTGAAACAACATAATTCCAAATAACAAATATAGTTGGACTGTGTGTGGCGGGCAGTAATGCAATGTTGCCTAAACATCTGAAGTTCTAACCAGCAGCACTCATTTATACACGTAAAGTGGGAAAATATAAGCAAAGCTTCGTATTATCCAGAACACACTGAAATGAAAACAGCACCAAAAATGGCCATAAAGTTTTATCAACGCCTACCAACGCCATCTTGAACACAAACTGAATCATCGCTTGCAAAAAGCTCGGGTTTAGTGAGGGACTGTCGTATTATATTTCATTAGTTGTATTTGAGTGCATCTAATAAAAAGGTACTTGAGTGTATTTGACAGAATAATCCAAGCACTTATTGAAGCCGAACTGACTTGTCCATATAAAACAACTCAGGCACCATTTCTCAGTGTTCTCACAAATCCAGCAAAACACTTGCTCTGTATAGTGTGACAGCCATACTGATACAAAAAATGTACACTTAAATTAAATAATGAAGTTCCTATCTTAACCCAGAGCATCTTACTCATCATGGCAGCCAATGCTGACTTGCCCGAAGGAATCTAAGCGCATCAAATACTGAGCAACATGCTTTGCATCTTGTGGGAAAGCCTGACTTTCATTGAAGCAAATAAGTAGTATTTTAGCCCAAGGAGAAAGAGAGAGTAAAAGCATTTTCACGCATGACATACTCACCAACACAGAGGATGTTGAAGCAGAATCCGTGGTTGACAGATTTATTGACCAACTGGTCAGGCATGCTATCAAAGCCGACATGGCCTGCCAGAGGGACAGCGCGAGCACCTTCACCCTAAAATAAAAGGAAATCAACATAACAACATCATGTCACTGACATTGCATTAATTTGCATTGTTACGGCACTGTATTCCCATTTCTGTACAAATGCACAGACTTCTATTTAACACTATATAATGAACATTTACAACTCTGTAAATGGTTGTTAAGTGGATAAATAACAACATATTTAAAAAAACATTTGTATTTCCTCGTATCCACACCTTCCACCATATTTGCTCTACATTTTTTAGTCTGATTTCAGGTGCAATGTTGCTCACTTCCTGTTTGCTGAGCAGTAACTTTCTTCCCACAGACGAGACAGTTCAAAACCACATTGTACATATATGGAAAGGCATTGTCGTATGTGTCAAGATAATAGAAAAAACTAAACAGAAAGCTTTGACAATAAATGTATCACTTAAAGCTGATTGAGTCAAGTTAATACAGCTAGCATTTTTGGTTTTTGAGGTTTCACTTTGACTTGAACCCTTAAACTCCCTATTTTTGGCCAGTTGCACTTCCCTTTCAATCTACTTTACTCTGTTTGTCCACAGTCTATCTCTGGACCAGAGTGACACCAAACACCAATGTGTAAAAGCACTGTTGTTACATGTGTGTGTGGGCGGGTGGCTGCTGGTGAGTATCTCAATCCCTGCGAATCTCATTTCTGCAGCCCACGTCTGCATTATGAGGTGCAGGAAAGCAAAGAATTTAGATTATATGGCAAAGCAAGAGCTCTAAACCAGCTAAACCTCAACCAACCAGCCATTATGTGGCTTAGCGTAACACACTGTTGCTTTTCAATGTGGCTTTGACAGGAAAACATTCCGTTTGCGGGTCAGTTTAAAATAAACGGGTCAAGCAGATGCTACTGGACAGTTGTGGATTATTTGGATAGTTGAAATTGGGTTTAAACAGCTGAGGGAGTATTTGGGAAACTGGGGGTATTGTGACTAAACAAACAGCATTTCCTCTTCAGCTGCAAGTGCAACATTCCTGAAACCTTTCCTGCTTTTTAAAACACTCACAGTTACACACAGAAGGTTTTCTCAATCATTTTCATTTTGTGTGGCCACAATGGAAATCAAAGTGCAAAACCTTGTTATTCTGGGCACTTTTTTTGGTGTAGAGGCTTTCTTTTCCACTTAAATAAAAGAAACGAGCACACTTTACACAATATTGTAAAATTGCACGGACTAAATGTATATAACTGGCTCCGTTTTGTCCATGTTTTCTATGAATATAAGACAACGCCCGAATGAAAGTTAACGGGACTTGCATGAAACAACATAACGGAAATGAGCACCGTAGCTGAGCTGAAATGGGGGCGTTAAGAATGAATGGCCTACTACCGATGGATTTATTATCAGTTAGCTAATAAGGGGTCTACAACAAAGTATTTAACACAGTACATTTAACAAAACACCATTTAGTTTGAAAGGTATGTTAAGCTCATCAGCACAGGATATCTGTAGGCGTTAGCTTAAAACAATGTAAATACCTGAATGAATATATTTCAAAGAATGCAACGAATGAGCAGGCCTTACTTTAAAACCGGATATACTTAGAGATTTAGAAACGCACCATCAGATTTGTGATAGATAACCGCCACCATATGTCGTTTCATTAGCAACGTTACATTCAATTTGGGTTTCAATAAAACCACGAAACACGGATGATAGCTTGCGTTTACCTATTCCAAATTAAATTCTACCTCGTAACGCTAAAATTATATATTTCATATTATATAGGCAAGCAAAGAAATAACAGAGATTTATGTTCATAGTGACAATGGCACCCAGAGTAAAATGAGGCTACTCACCGCTTGCCTTGCTATCTCAGTTGACGCCATGGTGGTAGCTGCTAGGTGGAGGACGGAACATCTACTACTCTCTGTTAGCAGAGGAAGCTGCAACGTTCAAGTTACACCGAAAGATGGCCTACTGGGAATGTACCATTGTTCAAAGGGATATTTTGCAATCATATTATAATGTGATGACAGGGATCACATTGGGTGCTATTTAAATATTACAATTATAAACAATCCGCCTCTTTTTTTTTATATAGAAGTCAACTTAATATGATTTTTAAAAAGCACTGGCCACTGATCTCCCCCACAGAAGGTCGTAATGATGTCGTCCAGTGCGAATGGCAGTGAACCACAGTCAGTGAACGTTACAAACGGTTTTAATTACTTTGTGGTTACTGTCAAAAACTCTAATTTTTACAATTTTTTCATATGACTTTAAAATATTAACTACTTACATATAAGATGTTCCACCTTATGATTATTAATCAACCTTTATTTAATCCATATGTAGTGCAAATTATTTTGTTGGTAACGCCCATTCAAATCCTCTGTGCTACATCGACCAATAGAAAGAAGGCAGCGAATTTAAAAAGGAGCCGCGGTCACTCAGAATCTACGACCAGATCATAACAACTCAGAGGTTCGAGAGCTAAAGCAGCAACCGAAGACGCTAACGACACCGAGGTAACGTTAATTGCTAACACCTGTGTATCAACGTTACTGTTGCGTCTTTTGTTAACACTTTTACGTTTTAGAAAAGGGATAATGAAAATAAGATGCCTAACGCAAGCTAACTAACTAAGCTAAACTAACTGTCTTATATTTAGCTCAAGAATAGTTCAATAACTTGACCTCAATATGTAAACGGAAGGTTAACCGACCCTTTATTAGCTCCCTGTCATGTGGCACTATGTTGGCTAGTTATGGTTAAATGTGACCATTGTAAGTAAGCTAATTATTGTTAGCATAGTGCTTGTTATGTTTGCAAAGGTTTTATGTAACGTTTCCATGAGAAAAACAAATAAAACTAAGTTTGATTTTATTGAGCTTAATACAGAATAATCATGAAGATGTAGAGTGAAGTGTTACATGAAAAACTGAATATTTGGGTAGACAGCCAACTTGCCAAACGAGAGTCAGTGTCTTTCATTAATGGTAGCTACATCTGTTGAGTGCTGTAACACTGCCATATTGGCTATTATTTGCAGTACACTTTACTATTCCTAAATGTTGTGAGTCAGATGCTGAGTAAACACGGCCACAGGGACTACTAGAACTAGTTATGATTTCACAGGACCTGATCCCCCGATCCATCGTATTCAAGATAAAGAGTCAAGCCTTCGTGTTTGTGTAAATATGACTAGAATTGATATCGATATTGTTTCCCACGTTCTGCTGATAACATTACTTCACTGATTCGGCTCCAAAAGCATTAATGATGGTTTTGTTCCAAGTGTCACATTAGCCTGCACTTGCAAAAAATAGCCATGTGAAGGCAGCAATGTTGCCTATGCTCCTCTTGCTATGTGTCGAAATGTCTGCCACAGCAGAGTCTCTTCCATAGTGATACATTATATCATGCAGTAGCTAATATCAGATTGTGTTTTCAGATACAATGGCCCATATAATCTTTGCCGAGCGTGAAATGACAAGTCTTCATCAGCCTACACTGAAGATGCGCCAGCGGATTCATTCAGCTCCAGGTATGAGTGCCAACCTTGTGATTTTTGAAGATTTTTCTTTTTCTTCTAGCAGTAATATTGATCCGTATAGAAACATGGCTCAATATTTTGCTTCCCTCCCCCCCCAACTAGAACAACTTGGATGTTCAATGACTTCCAACAGTTTAATCACGCCAAGTCGTCGCAAAGCTTTTGGTGCTGTGAACCAAAATATGTCAACCCCTGCTAGAAACACACAAGAGAAGAAAACCCTAAAACCACAGGTTGGAATACATTTAATAAAATAAAATATTGTGTTTAATGCCTCAAACAACACGTGTGTTGACACAATCTTTTGTTCCCTACAGGAAACCAAAGTCATGCATGCTTCAGAACAGAAGACCAAAGTGGAGGACTATGCAGAAATTGAAAAGTGCATCCCTTATGACCCGCTAGGTAATTAACACTTTCATCACTGACAGTTTTGTTAGAGTTCATTCATTTTTGGTATGAAAGTCAGAGTTTATAGATCATCCTCACAATCAGAACAGACTTTCTGTGTAAATCCCTGCATCTTCTGCTTAGCTTTGATTCCTTGAGTCCAATAATTCCCCTCAGGACTCGGCTCTTTGAGGCCCGTCTGTACATAAGAGAAATGCACATGTTAATGGGTCAACATGTATAATGTTCATTTCCCCTCATGCGGTTGCTTTGTTACAGTTTTGAAACATGTATTTGAAAAAAGTTGTGTTTTTTTTTTTTCTCCAGAGTTTGAGAGGTACAGCATACCTGAGGACTTGATTCCTCTCGGTAGCTTTGCTCTGCCTGGTTTGGCCCGTTTCCCACAGGCTCCAGACCTGTTTGAGGAGGACTTTATTGAGATTGCCCCACTTCCAAACCTGTCACCTGTAAAAATGCCAAATCGTTCAGGTAATGACTTCACACCCATATTTATGGATTCAAAAACATGAGCATTGGTTAATGTTAAATTCTCTGAAGTACAGGATGGATACAATGTTATCACAGTATATGTAATTTCATGCCATAACTGAAATCTGTTTATTAATGAAAGTGCAGATTGTTTTGGCTAAAGCATCACATTTTAAAAATTTACTAGTGTATGCATTCCAAAAAGTAGGCTTCGGGCAACATTATCTCACCTGAATGGGAAAGCTTTTAATGGCAGCATTGAATAAGCTACAATTGTCTAGCAGGTGTAGCCATTAAGTATGGTGCACAGGTTTAAAACTACAGGTATCATTAACCTGCTCTATGATTAACTTTGCTGTATTTTCCCCTCGCCAGATTATTTCCCCTCTCCAGACGATTGCTCAGCACTGGATGCTTTTCTACAAACACTTGATGAGCTGACAGTTGAACTTCCGTCAGAATCTTTTACTGACTAAATGTTGATGTGTGTTTTTGTTATGGCAACATTTTAACATTTTTTTTTTTTAAATAAAGTTTGGCCCTTTTACCTCTTCTATTTGCTCTACAGTGTTTCTTTATAATGGGTGACTGGCTGGTTAGTTGTGAAGGGAGTAACAATGTTTTTACTTCCTGCTTTTGAAGTCTATCAGTGGTCACATGCTGCAATTTCCCTATTGGTGTAGCCTGAGATTAGAATGAACTTTGTCTCAGTTCCTCTTGTAAAGGAAAAGAGGATATCAACTTGGCTCTATAGCTTGAGAAATCCTTGAACCATAAATCCATATGTTGTGTCTTCACCCACAACACTGGAAGGGGAATACTAAGGTTTAATGGTCGATACAATTGGACGGACTTTGGACACAGGTGCGTAGAATTGACGTGAGTGGGGGGAGTATCGTACTAAAGGAATGCATTCTTGTTGTGTAATATACTTTCAAATGAGGAACTTGACATAATGTTAAGACTATTAGAATACATGACTGGGTGTTGAGACATGAGTTTATAGGCCTACATATATTAATAAACCGTTTCCTCCCATGATAGGAATGAGTGGAGTTGAGGGAAACTGTCCCCAGCTGATAAATTGACACTGATATCTTTGGGGTGTTGTCTAAAATAAAGGAAGTAGCGTTGAGCTCACTCGGGCAGCATGAATGAGGGCAGATCGGGTGAAGCTGGCCGTGGACCAGCGGTCAGTGACACCGACACCCACGGCAGCCGGAGGTCCAGACAGGGCAGCGTTGTGGAGCGACTCTCTCGGTATGGCATGCAGGTCATGCCCAGCGCTTTCCAGCGTAGGTCGCGGCTGCAGAGGCAGCTGGAGGTCACTAACAGCTGCGAGCCGGGGGCACACCAGAGGGAGGATCCGGAGAGAAGCTCTCTCACACCCGCTATGCGTAAGAAATACCTGAAAGAGTTGCTTTTGGGCAACCCGTCGCACAGCGGGCTGAGCAGCGTGCTTTCACAGACCTACAGTGTGTGTTCCGAGCAGGACGCCGCAGACTGGGCGCTGTATGCGATGGAGCACGCCTGGATGTTGTCTGCAGTGGAGGGGAACTATGAAACCCTCCTGGAATTCATCTCCGAGGACCCCTGTCTGTTGAACAGGAGGGATTTCATCAGCGGGTACTCGGTGCTGCATTGGCTGGCAAAGAGAGGACAGGACGAGACTCTGCTCAAACTTTTGCGGTTCGCACAAGATGCGGGGATCCCGGTGAACGTGAATGTGCAGGGCAGCGGCGGGCTGACCCCGCTGCATGTGGCCAGCCAGCACAGACACTTCATGGTCATCAAGCTGCTGGTCGGAGCCTTCAGTGCCAACGTAGATGCCATGGACTACAATGGGAAGAGAGCCTGGCAGTATCTGCCGGGAGACGCCCCGCCCGAGATGAAGGAGCTGCTGGGGACCTGGGATGACGAGCACAGCTGCGAAGGATGTCCACAAAATGTCTACAAAAACGTCAACAACAGCGCTGGCTCAATGAACTTGACCGCATATGATGAGGTCGATCATGGAGAGACAGATATGCACTCCTTCGACCGGACTAAGAGGGGGGGCAGCTGGGGGTTTGGCTCTTTAAGGAAGCTGCTACCATCCTTTTCATTTCTTGGAAACAAAAGCTGAGTGTTTGACAGGCCTTCAAATATGTGAATTATTTTATATTATCTTCAGTTTCCAGTGTAATGAAGCAAATTCTGCCTGTGTAAAAGTCTTGGAGTAGGCTACTTGAGTATTCATCAAAATGCTCATTATAGGGCAGTGTTGCTCTTAAAAATCAACACGTATTACTCGTTTTAATATTTAGTTTTACTGATTTCCTGTTGAATGTTTGTGATCCAAAAGGGATAAAAGTTTTCTAATGTTTGCCTTCGTCAATGACTTTAAAATACTTACCTCATGCCTTTAAATGTAACTGCTCGTTACTCATTTGTACACCATGTCACTTACTGTGACGAGGGGGTCAAATAGATAGCTTGTCTTTAAGTGATCACTACACTATTTTTAACCCTTAGTATAGGGCATCAATGTTTCTATTCACACTCACAGAAAAGCATCCATTTGATGTACTGCACTTCAATAAATGATTGTGGCAACTCATTGAACCCAAATAATAAAGCCTACTGCCTGTACAGAGCCTTTTTCTAAACATGTCTTGCTGCTGACCCAGCACTGCTTGTGTCAACTATATGTTCCTGTTCGCTGATGTGGCACATTTTTTCCAGTTTTACCACTTGGGTAAACATATCGTAGGTCTTGCTACTAGATTACACTTCTTAAATAGCATTGCTGTCTCTGGCACAAGCAACGAAGTCAGAGTTCAGATTCTAACCAACTACAAATAGCTACGATCTCCCATAAAAAAAAAACAAGCTGTGCTGTGGTCAAGAGTGAAACCCCTTCCTTTCACAGAGCCCCTCTTCTGCAGAATGTGTCAGCATTACCACTCCCCATGTGAGGTTCTCATAACACTCTGTAAATAGATTAGAAAAAGATGACCCAAAGCCTTATATCAAGTTTGATCACAGATGTTTTATTGTCAAACATGAGCATAACCAGAGTATATGTAAAAAACGTCGGCTGCTCCAGATAACATGGCTCCCCCGGTGCTCAGGCCCAGCAGCTGGAGGTCCTGGCAGATGTTGGGATGGAGGGAGGCTGGGATCCACGGTCCCCCATGTCTACAAGCCAAGCTTGGTCCTCCTCCAGTGTCTCCTCTTGGAATTGTACCTGAAATTCAACATCAAAAGCAGGAGGTTAGCAGTGTTCAAGTACTTAATACCATAGTGTATAATACCAATATCCATTTATTAGTGGATTAAAGGATGCAACCAGTGATTATTTTCATTTGAAATGTATTTGCCAAGATTTACAGGTCATCTGTGCAGTGTAACATTTTCAGAATTGTATTGTAGTCTAAAACACAGTATACCAGGATTCACATTTCAAATTAGAAACACAATCCAATGAAGGGCGGGTTCAGTTGAAGCTATGCAAAATGTTGATGCTGCTCCGATTTCAAAAAGGCCACCACCCTGACAACTGGGTGATAAAGTTATAAATTAACCTCTGAGGTCAAATATACATGCATCATTTATTTTCACTTCTATCTAATTATTGTAGCCATGTGTACTTGTTCCATACAAGACATTTTGGAAATCTACCAAGAGAACATGTGGAAAGATCAGCCATTTGGGACTAAGTGAATGTTCAGCTAGAGAGCTTCCTCATCACCACCATGGTGAGCTGGAATCAGGGCTCTGCAGCAGAGATACTCTCAGCAGGATTAATGACAACACTCTAATGAAATGGAGTGCTGCAATTGCAGACCTGCTTTACATGACATGAAGTTCCTGCTTCTAACCTGCATTAGCCAGCCAGTTATGCATCTCTCTGCACTTAGGGATGAGACAGCTCAACACTTAAGAGTGATTTTAAAACCATTTATAATAAAATAAATACAGAACACAACGACCTCTCATGCAGGACATAACCTGCTACACCTTTGGAGGATGTTTTTCCTATTTCACTCTTCCTTTGAATACTCAGTAAACTTTACTGTTGCAGTTATGAGGTGATTATAATAAACAGCTAAGTATGATGCAGAATTCAATAAATCCGGCTCTTAAAAGCATCAATTACAGTTTAAACCGAAATGTACTCGCTTGAAGATATTGCAGTAGTATATTTGGACGACATTTACGTGACTTCAACTTCTGTCATCTTACTAATTACTGAACATTAGTTGTAACGTATTAGATGGGTTTATTTCATCCAACTGTAGAATACATAAGGTGTACCAATTAACCTCACAAGAAAATAAATAAAGGGGATTAATAAAGTAAGGTAATGCTACATGAGTAAATGTCTAGCACTTATGTAGTGGTAGTATCATTACTTATAAATATTGAGTGTAAGGCCTAGGTATATATTATTCAGTGTACTATTATGCAGACAAAGCAGTTTAGCGGCCTTTAAAGTAGTGCAGCAATTATAAGTTGATGAACGGAGTACCAAAAAATAGCCAAATATTTTTAAAATATTCAATGCAAAACAGATAAGGCCGCTTCAGCCACATGGATGCTTTTAGAAATAATGTGACTATTGTTTGGTTTTTGGCAACCACTTAATGGCTCCATCTTTGAGCAAGTTCTCCCCCCCCCATCCATTTCAGCTACAACCCAGAATGAAGTATGGTAGCAATTATCAAATGTTTGATATTTCTTGAGCATGGTATGTTAAAACCTACATCAATGCAAGATAGATGTACCCAATACACTCGCTAAGTGTAAAGAAGTGAATTGCTGTGACCTCACAATGACTACAAATCCACTTCCATACGGCGTGTCCACATGTACAAACCGTAAGCTTTTCCACCATCACAAAACATGATGCACAGTATACACAAACACACTATAATCTCACCTGATCTTGTTTCCAGTCTTCATTCTGATCCACTGAGGAATGGGCCTGTTCTGTTTCTGCTTCTTGGCAAGGAAGCGCTTGATCCTAAACGTCTTGTGGGACGACTGGAAAAACAACAAAGGTCGCCATTAACACCACGTCAACACATTTTTACAAACCAATGCTGCATGTCTAAAACTTTAAATAAAACTTAAAATACTATAGCAAAGCATCTAGCATGTCTTAAGGAAGTTAAAGCTAACATGCGTAGCTCAACAGAGTGGGTACCGGCTAGCATTTTTTAGCAGCCCTTTTAAGTCAACATATACAATCTTTTTAGTGAACAGACAGCTGGGTGAGGTTCCCCTGATCCATCTATTAATCACACAACATATTGGTGCAGGTTTACAAGGGCTGTAGACAAGGATGTTTAAAGATTTTGCATTTACCATTTTGCCCACAATCCTTTCCCGAACTATGGCGGTGGTCGAAGAGAAAGACGGATGTAGCGTCGGGGCTTTTATCGAATCAGCGCGCGCCGAACGGGCTGAACGTTCTACAGACAGCGACACCAGGTGGAGGGGATGTTTACCTGCATCTCAGGCCCTTCAGGCATGATGCGTCTTTACCAGTCTATGGTCTTTACAGCATGGACTCTGGCTTGTGTTGGAGATGTTATACGACCTGTTGCACTCATCTACAGTTTATGTTACAAGCTGATGGATAGGCAAGATATTCACATAAAAATATAATGTGTGCGCCAAGGTAACCTGATGTGCTGAAAAGTTTCACCTCTTGTTCAGAGTTTATGAACAATTTATAAATGGTGAAAATAAAATATTGCTATTTATTATGTGCCAGGTATTGCGATTTTGTTTAGCTGTGTATAATATGGCATATATTCTGTAACATGTGGATTATATTCTATAAATCAAAATGTATCTGTTTATTTTATTGTCCTTGTTTCCTCTTTTCACCCTAATTTATGTCTGTAATAATTGAATTTGTGATGCATTTCACACCCTGTGTGTATGTTTTTCCTTTTATAAAACAGTTATATATCATTATATACTGAGGTATATGTTCTATCCTTTGTTAAAGTACTTTATCTGATACTTAGTTATTCTTCTATTACTAGAGGATGTTACTCGTCTAGTTACTCATCACTTTACAAATAATTCATATGAATAGCTAATAGAAATATATACTATAGATGGGACTACATCAAACTATTTTAAGTAGTTTGTGGCTGCTTTTAGGAAATCTTATTGCACATTTGTTTGTGTGCCACTGAAATAGATCCTCAGCTAAAGCAGGATCTGCATTTAAGGTCTTTTTGTGTTCATGAGGGAGGTGCATTTTTCAAATATAGTTCTTAAACTATGGATATTGCAAATAATGAAATAAAATAATTTCGTATTCCACCATAGGAATATTTGAACAGGTGTCAAAAGTAAACATCTACAGTGTTATGAATTAGCTCAAAGTCCCACACTTTAATAAAATAAACCAAAACATGTACATTTAAGCAAATACCTTTTTAATCCAGTCAAAAATGTTTTCTTTATGTTTACATCATTCTCATGCTGTATTCAGTTTGATGCATCACACATGAATGTTTAAGGGGAATTTCAGATTAGAAAAAGGGGCGAAGGCCACAGGTTGATCCCTCTGATTGAAGTTTGCATGCAGGCGTACAGTAGCTGTCACATGGCAGTCTAGTCAGAAATGGCTATTTCTCCTCAGACACTGTATGAACAAAACACATGATCCCAAACCTGTAAATACAGACTGTGTACTTCAGCATATGTGGATGCCTATAACACAATATGAGAGTTACAGACTTTAATTGAAGTTCCCCAGGCAGAGGAAGATTAACATGTGAACACTTGAAACTGAAAATGTCAGTGCTAAAACAGAATCTCATTCAAGACAGAGTAGAACAATATTGATAGCATTGATGACATTTTGAGTAACTGGTAAATTAACAACTGTGATATGGATGAAAATGTTTAAATAGACACCGTTTGCAACACTTGACATGAGAGAAACAATACTGACATAAGGTCACTTTAAGTTCACGTGGTCCAAGAAAGCTTTGGCTTCACCCAATGTGCCCAACAGCCAAACTCTTTCCAAAGGTTACTGTTACCTTACATAACAAATACAACTAAAGAGGGACACATTCAGGCACTGCTAGGCTCTGCAATCATTCCTCTGCCCCTGAGACTGGGAGAGCCGGGTGCTCGAGCTGCAGTGCCGTCGCCCTGAGGCGCCACCTTGCTGCTCCGAGCCTCACAGGCCTGTCTCCCCTCTCCTCACCAAACTTAAAATGCCATAAGTCGAAATCTGCTCAATCTTCTCCTTTGTCAGCTACTTTCTCCGTCTCGGTGTCTGGCTTCCTGTCGGCAGAGCTGGATTCGGCCCCTCCTCGAGTGCGGGTTCTGGACCCGGGTTGGTACAGCTGAATGGTAGGCCGGTCCTGATGTAAGAAAACAACTTTCTTAGAAATACATTACAGTACGTTGAGCTGACACTTTTATCTAAGGCGCGTTAAGATAAGTGCAATTAACCGTGACGATAAGCCAAACCTTTTTGAGTATTGCATACTGACATTTAATTCCATTTTATTTTTGATTGGCTAAGGTGTAGTATAACACTGAAAATGGTTGTAAATATAACTTGATTTGAAAGGTAACTGGCTCTAAATATAACAGTATGGTTATCACAAACTAAAAATGTATAGTAATATGGTTATGCTATTCAGAGAAGAAGTATTTCATTGGCAGTATGCGGTGAATACAAGTATGCAGTATGCAGTATGTTAGAATGTGGTTTCCAAACACAGTCATTACCTTGTTTCGTAGCCGATCTCTTTTCAGGCTCTCCTCCTTCTTGTGGTCTTTGGCAGGCCTCTCTGACCTCTCAGAGCGACTGGACTCTCCAGTGTGATCTCCCTTCTTCTTCTCAAAGGCCCGTTCTTTATCCTTTTTAGCCTCATCCTGCCTTTTCTCCTTCCTGAAAGTGTTCTCGCGCTCTCTCCTTCTCCGGCGGTCTTCGTCCTGTCGCCTGAGGCGCTCCTTCTCCCTCTGGCGGCGCTCCTTTTCCCGCTCTCCATCGCGCTCTCTGTCTCGGTCTGGGTCGCGCTCCCTGAACTCCTTCCTCCCGTCTTCCTCACCTCTGTGTGAAGCACAAATCCTGTCTGAGTGTTCTGTTCAAGGTGAGATATGCATTTTCAAAAAACATATAACTGTAGCTACTAACTTCCTTCCTCGATCCTCCTTATTATCAATGTGCTGACGCCTCTTATGATCAGCGCCCCCCATGGGTCGGTCCTCTTTATTGGGCCTCTCTGGTTTCTTGGTTTTTTCCTTGGGCTTTTCAGAATCAGCATCTTCAGCTCTGTCTGGCTTCTTCAGGAGCTAAACATTTGAAAACAAAAGGGAGACATCATGAAATATTGGAGATTTAACTTTTTAAACTGCTTTAGTTGACTGCAGCACACACCTTAATCTTTGGTTCTTCTTTCACTTGGTCCTTGTCTTTCTCCAGCGGTTTGTCGAGTCTCTTCATCTTATCGGTGTCTTTGCGCTTCCTTCTCTCCTCCTCCCTCCACTTGCGACGCTCCTCATCACGCACACGCTTGCGTTCAAGCTCCCTCCTTCTTCTCTCTTCTTTCTTTTCCTCCCTGATTCTCTGAAAAGTGTTCAAACACAACATGAAGCCAGCCCTGATCATGCAATTTAACGTTAATAACTTTATCCCGCCTTTAAATGTACCTGTTTATTCTTCAGGAAGTCCAGCAGAGGAGTTGTTTTTTTAGCTTAAATTGAGAAAAACACATGTTTGAAATCCTTCCTCCAAGAGTGTGTTTGTTCTACAGATACAAAATAATGTTTTGGATGCACTTTTTAATTGGCGGGACTATTCACATACCAACAAGTTCCTTTGATTTGGCCTCAATCTCTTCCAGCAGGGTCTCAGGTGTTGATGCCATCTTGTCGTCATCGCCGTTGTAAATTTCAAGAAACTTATTGTAATCAGGATCTGAAAGAAAACAACATATTTGTATATTAATGTAAATATCAAGTATTTTAAAATGATACAGTCGTTTAGCTTTTTTAGAGGACAAATAAATACTCGCCATATTTCTCTTAATAACATATTCTTATAGAATTATTTTTTACCTTCATCAATTGTTCCACATTTTGCGTCCTTTTTCTTACTTCTTTTCTTGGCAGTCTTTTGAAAAGGGGCAAATTCCACGACGGCAGTATACTCCTGTCCTGTTTAAAAACAAATGTGGACTAACCTCAAGCCATGTCGGGGAAATCCTTAATATTAAAGGGAAAAATGTGTGAGCTTCATACCTCTGCTGTCAATGAACACATAACCATCAAATCGATCTCTGAAGAGAACTATATCCTCTTGGTGCTTGAAGTTTATGTAAGCCCTTGCAAAGAGGTGTGGGAAAAGGCTGAAAGGAAAGAGTAATAATGTCGGTTACATGTTTAGAGTCATAACATGCTTTTTAAAAATAATTAAACATATTTTTATTAAATGACCTGGTGTCGCTGGAGAAAAACTCCAGGTAGTCCATCTCTGGGAGAGGTTGTAACTGCTCCTCCAGCTCCTCCTTGGTCAGACTTGGTGGTAACCGTCTGATCACAATCTTTGAAATAATTGAAAGTTGAATATACCATCACAGCTGGGAGAACAAAAATAAAGATAAGGTAAGAAAGGAAGGAAAGAAAGACATCCAGATAAGTAAAGAAAATAACACATACAAAAAGTGAAATAAGAATAAAGTGTATATTGAAATTAATACTACATTCATGTTTATATTCAGTTTAACCATTTTTTAAATAGGCCAACTGTCTACCATTAATGTATATTTATTTATTTTATATGTATTTAAGGATTTATTTTAGACTTCTTATAGTGTTCTAATTTACTTTTTTATACATTTATTTTTAAAGCACCGTTCGAGGGACCTTTTCATTGCCAAAAACTGCTTCTTTGTAATGTTTTTTTACTTGTGCAATAAAGAAGTAGGAGCATAATTAACATAAAATGGGATGACTGATATTGACTTAAAGTTGGGGTTAGTCATATTAGTACTTGTGTAACTCACTATAAACATTACAAAGTGGACTATGTATTGTTTATCAGAATAAACACAGCTAGTAAAAACATATTGTTATTTAAATAGTTACGATAACTCGTAAAAATAACAAGAACTGACGTATAGCAACTGTAGCTAACGGAGCTAGCAAGTTCTACCTTTGTCATGGCCTCTTTCTTTTCCTTGGACCTCTCCGTCTTTTCTCCATCTTCACAATTTAATTCCATTCTTCTATCCTTCGGTCTAGCGTTTTCCTTATCTTCCTTCATGGTTGAAAATCTACTTCGTCAAGTAGTTGTATTTCGTCTCATTCCGCACACTTGTTTACTTTTTAGCAAGTTAGCCGTGTGGTAGCAACAGAACTAACCGTAACTTCCTCTGGTCGGACCTGCAGTTTGGCGTTACCACCAGAGGGGGGCGATGAGAGTGAAAACAATCGTATTACGTGAATTTTACGTTTAAATCATTTGAATTGTTTCACATTTTTTTTGTGTCGATTTGTTGTCAATGAGTTTTAATTCGACTGGAAAGTTATTTATTTTGAGGTATTCTTTTTGTTTTAATGACTTTAGATATCGGGAAAATTCAACTTCCTTTTTATAACCTTCAAAATAAAAGCTGGGTTGTTTAAGATAATACTTTAGAGCTGTCTATTTTGTATGTGATAGGATTTTCACACAAACTAAAGGAGTGTACGAAATAGTGATTACAATTAGTGTTTATTGCTGATTAAACGTATCTGTTATTATTCTGTATCAGATAGTCTTAAATGTACTTTCTCTAATTCCCAATGCATTACATATTTCACAACCGTATCTCTAATATAGGAACCGAAAGGAAAATCTGAATGTATATAACGCTTGAGGGCAAAAATAGTCGAGTAGCAAGTAAAAAATGACATTGTTTTTCATCACTTTTATTTTGAAAGAATCCCAACAGGAAGTCTTCTCCTTGTTCTGCTAGCGGAACATGAACATAGGTCGTCAGAGGAGAGTCGACATTTTGTTAGCTTCCTAGCTAAATAAACTGTTAGGACGACTCGGTTGTAATCAAAGTTGCTCTCAGTGGGCTGAAAGTCTCCGGCTGTAATCATGTGGTATGAAATCCTGCCCGGTTTCGCGGTCATGACCATATGTCTGATCATTCCCGGCATCGCCACCACATATATACACAGGTTCACAAACGGAGGAAAGGTGAGCAGGATGCTAATGTAGCTAATAAGACACAAGCTAACAGTGCTGTCAGGATGTTTGTTCTTTAAAACATCTTGATTAAATACTTGTGTTCTCCTGCAGGAAAAGAGAATCGCTCGGCATCCGTGGCAGTGGTATCTGATGGAGAGAGACAAGCGGGTGTCAGGAACTGGAACCTACCATGCCTCCAAGGTTAGTGTCCATGTGTCGATAATCATAATATAACCTTCTGTGAGAAAAGTGAGCATAGCAATCAAACGAAATATTATATTTTGTAGATTAAAAATATAAATGTCCTTTTTTTCTTCTATTGCCCAATAAGCTCAGTGTGTCTCTCAGCTTAGCATTAATATTGCAAGTGTATGTATTTAAAAAACGGTTGTATCTCAGTGATGTGCCCATTTTCAGCCAAAATGTAGAAATGTGTATGTCTGCACATTGTGAAAATAAATGTTTAATGCTGAGTTTAATTGCTGGAAAAATGAGAACAAACGTTTGGTTTAATGAATAATT